>NC_050190.1:610000-910000 GCF_008315115.2 Sander lucioperca | reverse complement strand
AGACATCTCAGTGAGACATCTCACTTCTGTTCCATCTTTGTTGGGAGTCACACATGTTCAGTACCTAGGTAAGGACTACTAGCCAGTCAGAAGCAGAGTATGAGGGCGTGCCCTGACAGTACCTAGGTAAGGACTACTAGCCAGTCAGAAGCAGAGTATGAGGGTGTGTCCTGACAGTACCTAGGTAAGGACTACTAACCAGTCAGAAGCAGAGTATGAGGGTGTGTCCTGACAGTACCTAGGTAAGGACTACTAACCAGTCAGAAGCAGAGTATGAGGGTGTGTCCTGACAGTACCTAGGTAAGGACTACTAACCAGTCAGAAGCAGAGTATGAGGGCGTGCCCTGACAGTACCTAGGTAAGGACTACTAGCCAGTCAGAAGCAGAGTATGAGGGCATGCCCTGACAGTACCTAGGTAAGGACTACTAGCCAGTCAGAAGCAGAGTATGAGGGCGTGCCATGCTAGCAGCTAGGCGAGCATTATAACATGTTACAAAGTAACGCACGTTACTATCAGCTCCACACAACTCTCTCTGGATTTCTCAGTGTGATTATGTTCAGAAGATTGTGGCGTCCGGTGACTTTCCTGCGCAGAAACTCGAGCAAAGTTAATTATTATTAATTTATTTTGAGTATTTTCATTATCTGCTACTTTATACTTGCACTTGCACTGCACTACAACTGTGAGCGAAAATACTGTACTCTTTACTCCCCTACATGTATTTAATAACATTAGTAACTCTGCAGATTCAGATTAACAACAAAATATTATCAACAAAAAAATTGAGAAAATATTTATCCATATCACTTGATCTTGACTCCCGAACCAAAATCTGTACAAAATCGTTCTTAATGGCAAATAAACCTAAAATTTAGAATACAGTAAAGCACAGAACACCATCCCAGTCAAGCAATGCTCCAAATGGCTCACTCTGCACCCTTGACACTTCAGAGGATTACATCCACACCTGTTCAAACACTTCTGGAAGAAAGTTGCTGATAAATTGTCCCTCACCTTGGACTGCAGGATTTCACTCTCCCTATCCTTTTGTATACAAGGTAACCTATCATCAGTCACTCTTCCCAAACACTGTACCAAAGTTTGCGATAACTGACACAAAGGAGACTATCATCTTGAACTCACTTCATCTCACAATGGATAGACCTCTTTCCAGAACACATATCACTGGAAAAATGACTGTCACTGTCAGCCACGAAACAGAAAGCACAGGAGCCAATCCTTAAATGCATTACTTCATTAACCAAACAGCAAATCACAGCACAGCTCAACAATATAAAACTCCACACAATACAACTCAACACTGGGCAGGCCAGGGAAGTGTCAGCCATGGAGCCCCTCAGCTCCCAGAGATACCGGAAAATATCAAATAAATAAAATATATTAGGAGGTTTTGACAGACCATTTCCTACTATCAGTAAAAGGGAATAATATATAGAAGTAAACTTAAAACTCATAAGGGTGGTTAGAAATAATTGCTATGATAACATCATTAAAGAGTAAGGGTTAGGCTAAGGGAGGCGGGGAGACAGACACAGGTGAAACACATTAGGGCGGGGCAGGTGATCACACAGGTGGAAAGCAAACAAAGACCGGAAGTGAAGACACAGTTTGAGTTTCAAATATTGACTAGAAAAATGAAAACATGAACTAATTGCTGACACTTGACTGACACTCAAGTGGTTTAAACGGTTGACAGATTGGATGTCTACACAGGAAAATGGGTAAGGTACTTGAGCTTTCTACTATAAATGTATACATATATTTATGTATGTGTAGGCCTATATACAGTATATATTTCTTGTTCCCATTTCTTTTCAAACTCGTCTATTCTACATTCTTATCAATACTTCTTCCTTTCTTATGATTTTTTTTTGTTTTTGCCAACAACCACCACCCTTGACTGACAATCTATATTCTCGACATACACATACACGCCAGCAGTTATCAAATACTTGTAACCACACAGGAAAGCCAGCCCTCTTTTGTACAGCATCTTTTCTCACATCAGTCTGAACCTATACAATTTACATTTATTTTTTTCTGACTTGACAAAGCTTATCCAATCAATCAATCAATCAATCAATTTTATTTGACACATGAAATCATAGAGGTACAATTCCCGTGCAATGTAATCCCATCAGCTCAATTTAATGTATGCATGATTCATCATGAAGCAGAATGTGGCCGTCAGAAAAATGTTCTGGGTTGTTTGCATTTCTTTAAACCAATCACAATCGTCTTGGGCGGCGCTAAGCTCCGGACGCAGTGGAGGTGGCTCTGCAAAATAGTCTCTGGAAGGAACTTATTTTGATGGAACATTTGCACCCGGCAAAAGAAATGTCTGTCTGCTAATATGTCCATCTACTCTGATGCAACACAGTGCTCTAGTCGGTTCATGGAAGCTTCAGTTAAACACAGTTTCTGGTAGGATGTGAAGTCCTCCGCTGCAGGAGGTCCTTCATTTTATGTTTCTATGGAATAATGTATGGAATAATAAGCATACTGGGTTGTCAACATGAGCACTGATACTCATTTTGACTAGGACAACAAAGAGCTGAACCAACAGAAACTCAAACTTATTAACTTTAACCTTTCGGCTTCTTTTTCATTCACAACTCAGTTCAGTGTGGATGGTTCCTGATGGGTTGGATATGATAATAGTTGTTATTCTAGGTATCATAATAATCATGTGCTGTTTGTGCAAGTGACCTAAGACTAAGACTAGTGTGGAAGGACAGCTGCTGTCGTACATCCTAATTGTACATTTAATAAAAAGAAATAAAAACATCTTATCCCAGATAATCTAGAGAATAAGAACACCGAGAAATCCCATAATCGTCACCTCTTCAGTGAGAGGGACTAACTTCTGTCAGCTAATGCATGATCTAAGACTGCCACCTAGTGCAACAACACTGGTAGTAAAACGAAATCAAATCAAACCAGACCTATCCAAACATTGAACCCAGGCAGGAGCTTGACTGAAGTCGAACCTAAAGGTCAAAGGCCATCTTTGGTTTGGAGCATCCTGCTTCCACACTTCAAGTCTCCCTAACCTGAAAACATGTATTTGACCCCTGCCTTGAACATTTCTACAGCACAGACATTTTTGTTGCATTTTTTGACTATTTTACTAATGTACTATTTCACATATTTCAAATGATTTGCAGTGTGTATATCTTCTGCCTGGTGCTTCGAATGCAAAGTATGCATTAAGCATGGATCTATTATTTGACTAACAAAAAGGACCACTGTATTCATTGCTTTTAGTGTTGTCACAGTCTATTTACAGCCAGTTATCATCCGATTAGTGTGGGTTAAGGTGCTCCGCATTCAAATATTTAAAGATAAACTTTTAAGATTTAAAAGGACCATGTCAATGAGTTTTCAAGTTTTAGTACATTTCCTTTAAATCAGGCAGACAGAGAAAATGTTTTCTCTTTTCTAATTTCTGTTCAGCTTGCAGAAACTTGAAACCTGCTTGACCATCCATCTAAATGTGGCTCCTTTCAGGAGTAGCACTCCATATTCTGTTGTACGTTTTTAATGATACAATGACAATAAAGGCATTCTATTCTTCTAAGTATCTTCTCTGAACATGTAATGGCTGTCAAAGCTACATTTTGGTTGCCTGGTAATCCAGGTATAATTGCACATATGGATTGGAAAAGTTGAAACTGAAAATTTAAATATGCATAACTCAGAGCAAGTGTAGGCTGTAATACTGCTCATAGGCTGTTCTCATTGTCCATTATAGTTATTGTTAGCCTTTGCAAATCAGGCATAGCTGTGTTGGTAGTACTTAAAACGTATACTTATCTAAGTAAAAGTACCAACAGTACCATGTAATAATCCATTACAAGTAAAAGTATTTTGAACTAAATGTAGGCTACTAATAGTAAGCGACACAGTGATGCAGTGGTTAGCACTGTTGCCTCCCAGCAGGTGCTGTCCGGTCCCCGTGCCTGCGTAGGTTTTCTCCAGGTGCTCCAGTGTCCTCACACAGTCCACCATATAGGCATTAATTGGCTACTCTAGATTTCCAGTAGGTGTGAATGTGAGAGTGAATGGTTGTCTGTCTCTATGTGATGCCCTGTGATAGTCTGTATCGACGACATTTCATTCCCGGAATTGTTCAGGTCCCTAATTTTCAGGACTTTTTTCTGCTTCTTTGTGTTGTAATTCTAACCTCGGGTGGATTTGTGAGGACTATGTTTAACTGCTCCTCAGATCTCTGCAGGGTAAATCCAAACAGCTAGCTAGACTATCTGTCCAATCTGAGTTTTCTGTTGCACGACTAAAACTACTTTTGAACGTACACGTTCCACCAAAACAAGTTCTTCCCGAGGCTATTTTGCAGCGGCACCGTGGCTCTGTCTGGCACTTAGCACCGCCCATGACGATTGTGATTGGTTTAAAGAAATGCCAATAAACCAGAGCACGTTACCTCATCCCGGAATGTCGTGTGGACTAGCCAGACCTTCCTCCGCAGCGCTGTGAAGGAGGGTCTGGCAATGCGAGACAAGCCCTGTGAGGGACTGGCCAGAGGGTGTACCCCGCCTCTCGCCCAATGTCAGCTGGGATCAGCTCCAGCTCCCCGTGACTCTTGAACGGATAAGCAGTTACAGATAATGAATGGATAGATGTACTTAAAGTGTCAAAAGTAAAATGGCTTGGTCCCTGTGACTCATAAATGATTATATGTGATATTATTAAATTGTTAACGCTGATGAATGGGGCCATTGTGCATAATTAGTAGGCCTACTTTTACTTTTGATGCTTAATGTATGTTGCTGCCCATACTTAAGCACTTTTTTGTAAGATTTGAATACAAGACACTTACTTGTACTGAAGTAAGATCTTAGTACTTCACAGAGTTGCAGTTGCGTGCACCAGCTGATGTTATGATACGTGTGCTAGTGTAGAACCTCTTTGACAATGACGTTCAAGATCTTCAGACTGTTCACTAAGATAGAAAATGTGCTCCATGTTTCTGCTCACATGAGACTATGACAATATTGTATTATCATATTTACTGTCAAAATCTGTGTTTCACTTTAGAAAACTCTCCATATAGTGTTTGTACCTGGGACTCACAGATGGTGCAGGCAAATTGTCTTGCAGCGGCTTGCGTCACCATGTTTCCCAAATAAACTCAACTAATTTCCCCATGTGGTGATTAAGTATGTACAATGAAATAATTTGGTGTTCCGTCGCAACCAATTATGTACACTTTGGAGTCGCGAGTGGCAACATGAGAGAGACACAAATTAGCTGCCATTTGTAACATTTATCCTTCCTGGATATCAGAAGCCAAATCAAAGCAATTATGGCCCGAGCGTGTCTACTTTGGAGTTTACCAAGTTCATTACGCAAATTAACTTCCTAATTAGCTTTTGGCTTCATACACACTTTCATCCGCTTTTTTAGGGTGCTTTTAAGCAATGGCCGGCACACAAGAGCCCAAACAAAGCTGTGTGTAAATACAACCGGGGCAGCAGAATGGGCCACTTACAAATCAGACCTAATCAAAATCCCAGCATGAACCGAGGGACACTTGGCATGCGATGGCTGAAATACTGGGACAAGTCTAAAAGACTCCAGGAGGTTTTGCTCTAACAGAAATGGTGCACATAATTGACTTCAGTTTTAATATACTAAAGAGCTCAGGAAAATTAAGAAAAAAAAATATTTTATTTCAGTTTGTTTGCATTTGACACGTGTGCAGGTGCAACTAGAAGAAATTACCTCCACTTTCAGTAGCTAAATGGATTTTTCTTGATCAAGAACTCTGCCTGGAATGAGACAAACCAAAAGAAAGGACCATGATCAAAATCAAGTGAAGCCAGATGATAAGAATTAGGTGATAAGCAGCGCTGAGGGTAATACCAGGAAGTCCACAGGGTCCTGTGGTTGGACTGTGCAGCATTGGATCAGGCCCTGGGTCAGAGTGGGCATGACGTGCTCCATCAGGTAGTTCCTCATAGGGACGGAGTGGGCCTCCAGCAGCTCCTCCTCCTGCTGCCTCACCTCCTCCAAACCCCGAGTCTGACACACACACACACACACACACACACACACACACACACACACACTGTAATGCATCAAACTGAATCTACAAACCTATCAAACACCGTTCTCTATCAAACTCTAACACTTAAAGGATACACTGGTTGAGTAGAACTTAATTTTGTTTGGTAATAATAACATTAGTAATAATAACATTGCAGTTTAGCCAGATTATCTAAACCACTCACTTTCATACATTAAAGTATAAAAGTGAGTGCATCTGAAATGTTGCTCATTGCACAGGAAAACTGTGTAAACACATCTACAGTAAGTAAAGAGAAGAATGTCAAAGTTGAAGCGGTGAGTTGGTCTGTAAACTGTGATGGATATTTAAAACGGACATTTTGGGTAATCATTTTACCTTTCAGCTTTTTTTTTTCTTCACTACGTTAATCTGGGTCTGGATTTCAAACCAGTCTGATCGATCTGACTGCTTCTACTTTGGTGAGTACAATGTTATCATACTGATAGAAATGAGCATATTTTGTGAAAAGCACCAATTGTCAACCCTACAATACCGCTTGCAATATTGACATCAAGGTATTTGGTCAAGAATATTGTAATATTTGATTTTCTCTATATCACCCAGCCCTAACATCAAGTGTGATTTTCAAATGTTATCCAGCTCACACTTCTTTTTCAATTTACAGTGTATGTCTTATGTCTTATCTGTAATAGACCTTTGTGATGACAGCAGATGTGCTTGATAGTTGATTTGTGAAGCATCACATATCCTTCTCCAAACAACAACCAAACCACAGCTACCTACCCACTCCTCCCAGTATGCAGCCCTGTGTCTGGCCTCCTCTGCCTCCCTCCTCTCCTCCTCAGCCTTTTGCTGGGCCTCTCTTCTCATCTTCTCCTCAGCCTTCCTCCTCTCCTCTTCCTCCACCTCCTGGCTGCTTGGGCCGTAGTTCCTGGGCTGGCCCACCGTGTCGAAGATCTTCTGCATCAGCAGCAGGCAGTCAGGTTCTTCGCTACTGGTGATCTCTGGATAGGACGGCAGGGAACACAGTAAGGTTTGACAATATGATGAAAATATCTGTCAGCGATAGGCTGAATCTATGGCAAATTCACTTGAATACATTTTTCATTTGGGCCTCATCTACGGAGCCCCTAAAGGGACATTGGGAAGTTTTTTTTCTTCTGTTGCACACGAGAAACCAATCTGAGTACCAGTCAGAGGAGGTATTCATCTTCCTGAAAATGCAACAAAATGTACCTGATAGTGGCATCAACAAACTTAAAGATGACAAGGCAACTGTTACTTGAACTGATTAACTGAACATTAACTTTCGCCACATAACATTAGCAGTACTTTTTTTTGCTAGCCTTGGATTGGTTTCTCGTGAGCGTGAGATACTTTCACGTTCTCACCGGAAAGTTTCTCGTGCGACCCAGAAAGTATCTTGTACACACGAGAAAAAGAAAAATTCCCCATGTCCCTTTAGGGCCTCCGTACTCATCAGCATTCCAGGCGTCAAAAATGTACAGCACTATTTGTGGTGAATGCTGAACATACAGCTTAGCCAACGAACCCGTCTTTACTACAGGTATATCATGCTTCATGGATTACCCAGGCACAGAGGGGCGATGTCCAGCTCATCAAAGTAGTTTAAAACAGTATCATCTTCCACGTTGTTCTCTCTGTATCTGGCCAGTCGTCGCAGGAAGTGCTCCTGATTGTAGTTGTGCTCCTGTACCTGCCTCTCAGGCAGGTTCATCACCCGATCCTTCAGGAAGGCATCTGACGCATCCAGGCACAACACAAACTCTGTGTAGCACACACAGGCAAACCATTACAGATAGTACAACACTCAGGCCTTTTTAGAAACTGTGCAAGCTGTGCAACTTGCTCTTTGTTTAGAGTGAAATATTTGTAGTTTGTCCTTGTGAAGGTCTACAAGTATGCTTAAATAACATTCAACTGTGACTTCCTCCATGGTAAATAGCACTACAGAGACCTGGCATGATCTTCTTGCTGTATGAAGACATCTGGGATGTTCCATCTTCTGATTCATGATCTTCAGCTGAAAAAGAAATAAAAAGAAAACATACAGATGTATGTACAGATCTTATGCATCCATGTTTTACTGAGTATGCAGTAGTGCAGCTACTATGCCACAGTATGTGTCAGTGTCTCACCATAGAAGAGCTCTTTGGCTTGTTCATACGTCTTGGGAAAGCCGTCAAGAACAAAACCCTGGTTTCTGCATGGGTTAGACATCAGCTTGTCCTTCACCATTTTCACCAACAGCTGATCTTCCAAAAGACCTAATGGACAAAGAAGTTGACATATTGTGGCAAAAAAAAAAATATCTTAAAGGGACGTTCAATGATTTAGTATTGCACTTCCATAAAGTTGAAGGACCTGTGAAAAACAGATTTAAAAAAAAAAAAGAATGGTCAACCCCAATGTAACGGTGTTTATTACATTATTGGTCATCACATCCGATAACAAAGACCACCCTTGAATCGAGTCTGGCGGGCTTGTTATTTACATTTGTCAGGTACATATCTAATCACTATTTAGGAAATATCCTCATTATAATCCTTTGATTTAGTAAATATTGGAGTAAACAGCACCGAACGGACCAAGATTAGTCATTCTTTTCACATGTGCGTAAAACATCCCCTCACGCGGATTATTTCGTTATTGATTCTAAGCTGATCTCAAATGTATTTCAAACAAAATACCAGGGAATCTTGATTTCAGATCACAATCCCCTTACCATGTCTCTTAATTTGTCCTTACCACATTTTCACCAGTATATGGATGAGTTTTTGTCAGGTAATGGTAACAGTGCTGTTTCGATTCTATTTTGTGGGAATCTTTTAAAGCAGTTGTAGGAGGCAAAAATAATTGATTGTGAAGCTCTTAAAAAAAAAAAAAAAAAAAAAAAAGGAAAGGTGTAAACGGCTCGCCGAAAGAGAGGTACAGCTTCGTGCAGCAGAGAGGATCTGAACATCTTCTTTGTCCATGAAAGATCTCTACTGTATCATGGAATTAAAGAACACATATAATACCATCTTCAGTGATCAGGTCAATTAGCAAATAGTTAAGTTGAGACAGAAGCAGTTTGAATTAAATGATCAACCAGGCAAATTATTGGCCAGGCAGCCTAGTTTTAAAATGAAGTCTTCCTCTGGGAATATTTTAGCTAATCCTTTTATATATAAATAAATACTTTAGAGAACTATATGCAAATGTATATACATCTAACTGTAATGCATCTGATGATGATATGATAATTTTTTCAGATTCAGGTAAATACCCAAACTAAGTGATTCTGCTAAGGTTGATCTAGACTCTAATTTCACTGAGAATTTAAAGAGGCAATAAAATCACTTCCGAGCGGTAAGGCCACGGGCCCAGATAGATTCGGGGCAGAGTTTTTTAAATTCTATTGTGATTTCATCACCCCCTTACTATTCAGAATAATAACTGTAAATAATAACTAAATTGTAAATGTTAGTGTATGCCCTTGATCATCTGATGGGAGGGGCTGGACAGAGGGGAGAGGGAGGGAGGTCTCACTCTACTTCAAATTCTTCCATTATTTTCCTTTCTACCTACTGCAGCTTTAAAACAAAAATACTGGGCAAAACAGGATTATAATCCCCAAAATCCAACAGTGTCTGAAAGGGATTAAACACTTTTCTTCACTATGGTGTGAGCATTTTGCTCCGCCTGACGTCTCTCTTCTGCACTGCTCTCTTCAAACTGACACTGAAGATAAAGGAAGGGGATGAATGCTGACATGAACCAAGGACTAATCGGTGAGGACAGACAAAGTGGGTGTTTCTAGGACTGTATGCAAGTGGCAGCGGGCAAGTAAACCCTGGTCGTCACAGTGTGTACCTCCGTGTTGCTCCATACTCTCCTTCAGGCTGTTCAGCTGCTCCTTGGCCTCTGCTGCAATGTCATCATTGTCTGCATCTGGCTCAGCGTTCTTCACATTATCTTCCTAGAAATGGGGACAGAAATGGAATTGTAAGGACATTAAAAGACATGTACAGGTCAGGAAATGTATGTATGCCTATTTGTGCATGTTTGTGTGCCTTAGGAGAAGCTCACCAGTTGTGCGATGGTTTCAGAGATGGTCTCCTTCAGTGTGATGTGATGGAGTTTATAGTAACGACAGATCTGTTTGGACACTGTGCTCTTTCCCACCGCAGGAGGACCCAGTACACACAGGCGGATGGGCTGCAAAGAACACACTTCATTATCTTGTACAACTTAATGAGAACCAAGACAACTGTCATCAGGGTGCAGTTTGCCGGGGGTTTGTGTGGGATTTCCCCCTTTCTGGTCTACATATCCCTGCCTCTGCTGAATTATTTTTATCCCTGGTGGGGACAAAATGTATCCCCCCCTCAGAGTGATCATACTTCACCAATAGCCTAGACGATATTTTAATTAAATACCTAAAATAGAAGTATTTTAAACTAAGTAAAGCGCTGTAACGTGAACAGTGTATAGTGCCACAGAAGGATCAAATCTGAGCAGCAGCTGCTGGTTGTATTTAGCCGCTACAGAGCTCCGGACACCGGCTACCAGCAGCAGTTGTTTAGCCGCCAACAGGTGACTGTGAGCCGGCTACAGGCACCGCCAGATGACGCTCCTATCAGGGGCCGTGGTAGTGGAGCTTAGCCAGAAAAAGTGAGCGTCATGCGGCCATGACAGTTTAGTAAAAAGATGGTGGTTTGGATTAAAACACTCGAGCGTTGTGTTTTATGTTGACACCAAGTTGTGCTGTTTCATTTTGATGTGATTTTCCATTGGCTATTGAAGTGCATAAGTGTTTTTGGCATGGCTGGCTGAGTGGCCTTATATCCATGGTACTGGAAGAGGGGATTTTAATCTTGCATGTTGTGCATGATCAAAAAAACATCCCCCCCTCTGCTTTCTACACAAATCGCACCCTGATTGTCATTATAATTTTCAGACATATGGGAAAAGTAGCAACTCTATACTTATGACGTTTTGTATAGTTCACCATTTCATTATGATTTAAATAGTTTTAGTTTTTTTAACACTAGTGTATTCTTTGGACAGGGACATGTTCGTGCTTTAGTACGTACCAGTAGTCCCCTGCTCTGCTGGTATTCCTCTACAATGAGCTCTATGTTCTCTACCAGACCAGACTCACACAGCCAGTTCATAGAGAACAGTTCCTTGACATGGACAGCCTCCATGCATAGGTTGACCAGCAAGGAATCAATTTCCATTACCTGTCAAGGGGAAATAACATGTCAATAGATCTTAAAAGGAATGATTCAACGTTTTGGGAAATAAGCTGATTCCCTATTGTTTTTGAGTGTGATGAAAAGATGGATATCAATCTCATGTCCGTGTCTTCAGTACACAGTCAGGACGTTGTCAGCCTTGCTTAGATGAACTGAATCAACCAGCCCTGCTCTGTCCAAAAAGTTGCGTGCGCCCCATGTAGGCTCAGTCCTTGCCAGTGGCCCAGGTTTGAATCCAACCCAAACAAATTGAGGTTTTTGGGCTATTTTATTAAGCACAGCAGTTTATCATCTGCCAGGCAACTCTCTGCAGCACCTCTTGCTGTAGGACGGGTTGCCAGATTTGGTTAGAGAGCACAGGTTTTGGATTTTTTTGTCTCTGTACAGACGCAACGACACCAAACCGGGCCATCTCGCTGTGATGACGAGACTCCAGGAAGCTGCACACAGTCACTGCACTCAGCGGTCATTTTTACATTTCCTTTACTGTACAGATTAAACACACCAGATATGTCTATTCAGTAACTTTAGAGTTGTTGGTGGGTGTATTTTGGACTTTGAACAGAGCCAGGTTTTCCGTAACACTGCTTCAAGTCTTAATGCTAAGCTAAACTAACCATGTCCTGATTTCAGCAACACGCAAACATGAGATATATATATATATATATATATATATATATATATATATATATATATATATATATATATATATATATATATATATATATATATATATATATATATCCATCTTCTCATCTCACTCTCAGAAAGCAAATAAGTGTGTTTCTAAAATATGCTGCACTATATTCTTAAGGCTCTGGAAATTTTGAGCTAGAAGGAAGTCAGCCTTCATTTCTAGTTCAATAGCAATACTGGAGCAAAACAAACTCTCCTGAGCACTGCAGTAAAGTAATTGTCATTTAAAGAGGTACAACATACACTCAGGTCCTGTGTGAGGAAGGCTTCCTCAAATGGCCTTTTCTGGATCTTCCCTGGTCCAAGTACAGAGGCAACTGCCTGGTGGACAGAGAACTCACATATCATTTTATCTGTATGTAGGAGACATACTGTATCAAGCATTTATATAAATATAGGTGAGTATACTGTATCACTGTGTCCCAAATGTAATAAAACCTGATACATTGTTTTGTTTGTATATTACAATAAAGTTCTATATTGATCAGTTATTCTAACAGATTCAAATTTTTGTTTTTACATAACAGGCTTTATTACATTTTCAATCCAGTGTGTCCAATGTGTCTTGAGCTGTAACAATTCCAAGTTTTGCTGTACAATTAATTGTCTCAGAAAGAATTGCGATTAATAATATACTGTAATTGTCTCTTTCAGTCAAATTTAAAAATGTATTTATTTAATACTTTTTCAAACAAATAAAGTTTTGAATGAATCCCAGGATACATCTTATGGGTATATCACTGTCATGTGAGCCAGATAATATAATAACACAGATACACAGCCTATGAGGTAAACCATACCTCTTTATTATCATTAAACATTTTTTCTAACTGTATCCCCCCTTGTCATTTTTGTTGTTATGACATGTAAACGGTCAAGTGCCAACAACTGACAATTGAAATAATAATAAAAATATATAGTCCAACCAATAATCACTTATATATTTACAATTTGGCATATCTAAACAAAATCTACAATTACCAGTCACACGCTTTAAGACCTTAGCTAACAAAAAAAACGGCGATTATGTAAAGAAATTGACAATTAGACAATAATGTAATAATTGTTAGAGGCCGACGTGTCTAATTTAGACAAAAGATTTCTTGATCAGTTGGTACACACACCTTCACAATCTCCTCCATGGTATTGTTGGAATAGTCCACAGCTAGCAGGTAATACTTCTTGGGCTGATGTTCAATCACATTCTGAATCACACTGTATCCCAAAGAAATCATATTGTTTTAGCATATAAATAATGACTGTATATCTCATGTCTATGTCATAAATCTAAGTCGTAAGGTCAGATTATTTAATGCCTTTTGTTGTTCAGAAGCTATTAAGAAGAATCATGCAGGTGTGTCCAACCTTGCCAGGTCAGTGACGTGAATCGTGGGGACGAAGTTGTTGCCGTCTCCAAAAACAGGTATTTCATGTTCCTGTCCCAGCCATGATGTCTAATGATACAGATTAGTTCAATTAGTGACACGTGGGAAGCAAATTCACACATTACACACTGTTTGTAGTGTGAAATGTGTACTTAAAGCTATAGTGCGCGACTATTTTGTATTAATAAACGTCCGTTACATTCAAGCCATTGCCAAATGAGTTGATACAAAGATAATTAAGACTATCAGCTCCACGGCTTAAAATAGAAATGTATGAAAAATGAATGGGGGTATCTGTAATGTAATGTACAAGTTTGTTTGCATAAATAGCGACATTTTTACTAAAATACTGCTGGTTCTTTGGTGTTGGTCTTTGGCATTTGAGTCTGATACCTGCAGCGCACCATATCAACTGATGCATCAAATGAGTCAGGCTACATTTACATTGCTATCTTTTGCTACGTTTACAAATCTCTCATTCCCACTGCTCTGGCGTCTCCGAGCCCCTAAACCGGAGACATTTGGAAACTCTTCTGACCCGTTTTGGTTTGGTTGTGTTGCAGTCTCAATGGCCGTAAACAGAGACCTTTGGCAACACCGACACTGACGCCAACATTTCGCTGCCTGATTGGGTCTTATCACTCATGACGTCTCGTTCTCTGAGACTTAGCTACTAACATTACCATGGCAACTACCAGCAACGGGCGGAGTCTCCACACGGCCTCCTGTTCATGCCCAGTATAGGAGAATGTTGATGAGATATGAGGTTTGGGCGTGTTAAACAGAGATTAGTTCTTCTACTGGAGCTAAAAACACTTGTGTGCACAGAGATCGCTTTTGACTCAAAACTCTTGGTTAAAAACCAAGAGTTTTTAACCACCAACCAAAAACCAAAACCACCAACCAAAAACCGAGCCTCGGCCCTCGATTGGGTTTGACTTATTAGGAACCAAGTGGATCTCCAATTCAGACTTTTGGTTTCAGTGATAAATAGACAGACACGTAAATGAGAACAGCAACAGTTGTTTTGAAAATCTCACCTTGAAAAAGAAGTGGAAGACCTGCTCTCCCATCCCGTACTGAAGTCCTGAGGCCACCACGTATGTCGAGAACAATGTCCTGTTCTAAAAGCAACAGCCATGTGACACAGCCATACGTATCAATCACATGTGTCTCTCTTATACCGAATGTAAAGGAATTTTAAAACTCACAGTTTTGCCCATCTTGACCACCCTCCTCTCCAGGTCAATATGTTGTATGAAGTTGGGATGTGCTCTTCTTTTCCTGAATTCCTCATCAGTGAAAGCGGCATCCTGTTTCACAACACAGACAACAAGAGGGATGCTACTTACAACAAAAGTATCCTTTATACTTAAACATACATCTGGTAGGACCAGAGTTAGTGAGTAAACAGAGTGGGGACATAGTAAAAATGAACAGTAATTCATTGGGTTACAGTAAAAACAAATACATATTGTGATAGATAAATGACACATAGCAGGTACTCACATGTATGAAGTTAAAAATGGCTCTTAAAAATATTTGCAATTCCCATAAAATAAAAAATAATCATAGCTAATATTGTTGACAGAAAATTAATCAATGTGTTTTACAATTTTGATAATCAATGTATCGCTGTTATCTAGTGTGAGGAATCAGATTTGTGGCTTTTCTCTGTTTTACACTGTATCATTGTAAGGTGAACATATTGGGGCTTTAAGGCTGTTGGTCAGAAAAGGGGTCAATTAAAGGAAAATACTCCGTGATGGGCAGTTTAGTTTTTATTATTTATTTTATACATGTTATAGACTACATAGTGCATGCTGGGACTGGAGATAATAGCAAATTTTAACCATCAGGGATACAATTAAAATTCATTAATGCACAAATAGGTTCCAGCCGGCCTATATTACAATATGTCACGAGGAATAAAAAAAAAAAGGCCTCATGTTACACACAAAAATGACATGTTAGGCTAGCCAAAGGTGCTGTATGTGTCCACTTACAGGACTGAGTGGCTTGCTGCAGGCCCAGGTCATCACCGTGGAGACGAGGATGAACATCTTTGGTCCAGAAAAATGGCCCATTTCATTGTGGAGAGCTACAGACACAATACAAGAGGAGTCATTACCTGATTCATTAATTCAATTATTATTATTATTAATATTATTATATCTAATTATTTTCTACAAATTCAATGCATTTCAGATTCTGCTAAGGTGTAGGCTGCAGCCAATCTCTCCCTATTGTTTGGTTAAGAGGCACCTTTTTAAAGGTAAAAAACATGAATTCAGACATACTTGAAAAGTTACATATTATTATTTTAACTTATCTACAGATAAGATATTTAAAGGTATCAGCAATGATATATTAGACAGCACTTTAGGTCAGTTTCTGGAACTTGGAGTCGGTACAACATGGTACGACATTAGACACAGATGTGGTTGATGGGACTTATGTTTTGATATTATTAGTGATTGTAGTAGTGTTTCTGAGAACAGACGGATAGTCCCCCAAGGGACTGTATCTGTGAGCAACATTATGAAAAAATATTAATGTGACACTACTGGCAATTAAAGATAAGAGTAATGGGTACCATGCCAGCACCTCAAGTAATCATTACAGGACAGATAATATTGATTTCTGATTGAATATTAAACATCAAACCTATGTTAGCCTACATACTGTAAATGCAGTTGTAGACATTCAATAGAACAGGTGTAAACAGTGTTGAGAAAACTGAGAATGAACAGCCTTGGAGCTATCAACCAGCCAATAGAGAAGTCCTTACCTGAAACAGCCCAGAGGGCTTCCTCCAGCTGATCAGCGTGCTGGCTAATGTTGTAGATGATAACATCACAGTCCATCAGCTTTGAAAGGAGCTCCTCCCTGTTCAGTTGCTTGCATACGTACAAAACATCAAAAAGAAATGTCAGAATTCCTGGATTTAAGTTGACCCTTAAGTTACGGAGGCCCTGACGTGCAAACCATGACAGCAAATCGCACAACACGACAGCATTAGTGAGCCTGAAACGGAAAGGATACGTATGTTTTGGACACTGATTCTCTTCCTGATTGGTTGTGTGGCACACAGTATATTTTCTGGGTTATTTGACACCATTGTTTTGTTTTTTTATTGTATGTATTATTTAATCCCAAATCCCCGGTAACTACACTAGTATAATGAATGACAGCCATTTCCTTTAACGAAGCACAATAGTAGATTAAACACAATACACGGACTAACATTACTTTACTAAAACACATGTAAAAGTGCATTGGAGACATTTACCCACCTGAAAGAAATAATTAAAAAACGGACAGTCCAGCTGATCTTCAGTGGCTGGGACAACTCGTGCCTTACTCAGATAAGAAATAAGTTAAATGGTGGTATCGTTCATTTTTGTATTTAATAATATTAAATATAATTTTATAATACATAAAATAAAAAATAACAAAAATAAATACCCCAAAATATACTATGTGCCACACAAGCAATATCATGTGTATCTACCTTTTCCATTTCAGTCTCACCAATGCCATCATGTTGTGGGATTTGCTGTCGTGGTTTGCACTTCAGGGCCACCGTATGAAGTAGATGACCCGTTGATGAGAATGCGTTGCACCATTGCAGTAGGCATACACAACTATTGGACAGCTTTTTATTGATTAAGTACTTACTAAATACTCCTCCAGGACATATGGCCTGTTGTCGTCAGATTTGTCGGAAACTGTTCCAACAACGTGAAAAGCTGCTTCCCCGCCGCGGTTTGATGTCTCCCTCTTCTCCTCTTCCTCGGTCTTTATCTCTCCATCAGTATCAACAGGTGCTTCGGCCACACATGCGCACAAAAACTGCAGAAAAGATAAATTCGTATACTCGTTTATGTTGCTGACCAAAGTTGTCCACAAACATGTTATCAGTGTGTGTGCTAACGTTAAGGTTAGCAGCATTTCATCATCTTTACTCTACAACCCACGTAACGTTAACGTTAAAATAACTGCAGTGCTGTTGACTCACATTAACGTTAGCTACAGCTTAACTAGCTCTATTCATATATTCCACATTGAAGTATATTTACCTTGGCAATATATTTAGAAGCGTATGAGTTTATGTTGTTGATAAAAACTTTTTTAGGTGACAGTTTGAGTTTCTCAATCCTCGGCTCCTCCATATTAGCCTGTTTACAGCAGGTGTTGTTGGTGTCCCGTTGCCATGGAGTTGGCCCTCTCGCGCCAGCGACACGAGCATATTCGCGCAACAAAGTGCGGAAGTGTGGTGTAGTCCTCACTGAGAGATTACCATATATGGAGATTACAAACAAACGCACGGTAGATTGGCCATTAAAGCCATAAACTATTTCTATCGGGTAGAGGTAGATAAACTGAGACACCATATGAAATATGACATATGCCATGTAGCCTCAATGTAGTATCACAACACATAACATTCAACATACACTGCTAGTTGCACAAATGTAAGCAGTATAACTCACCAGAATATTGGGTGCTGAAGACTAGCTACATCCATAGACTGTATATTATTAGTATTATACAGTCTATGTCTACATCCCAACCATAGACTCTATATTATTAGTATTATACAGTCTATGTCTACATCCCAACCATAGACTCTATATTATTAGTATTATACAGTCTATGTCTACATCCCAACCATAGACTCTATATTATTAGTATTATACAGTCTATGTCTACATCCCAACCATAGACTCTATATTATTAGTATTATACAGTCTATGTCTACATCCCAACCATAGACTCTATATTATTAGTATTATACAGTCTATGTCTACATCCCAACCATAGACTGTATATTATTAGTATTATAGTCTATGGCTACATCCCAACCATAGACTGTATATTATTAGTATTATAGTCTATGGCTACATCCCAACCATAGACTGTTAATATTAACAGTCTATGGTTGTACCTGTAGTACAGACCATACTTCTACAAACTGCAAAATAAATCGATTTAACAGTCATACTGCATACTACTGACTATGCAAACTGTGTTCGTCGGTAGAACGTAGAAGGCTGTAAGTTTCGAACACAGCCAGAGTAAAATAAATGTGGCATTATGAAATAGAAGTCCCCTGAAATAAATAAATAAATGTGGACCTATGACATTCAAGGCCCCTGAAATACATAAATGCGGACTTAAGAAATAAAAGTCCCCTGAAATAAATAAGAGAAGGAAATTGAACTAAATAATCTTTTAAAAATAATAATTAAAACCTATTTATTTATAAATGTATTGCCTCATTTATTTATTTCAGGATGTATTTAAAGATGCCTATGAAATGCATCCTGAAATAAATAAATGAGGCAAAAATATATAAATAAATGTAAATATAACTATGTAAATACAAGTCAGTGTTATTCAATAAATAAATAAATTTGTGGATTCATGAAATAAGAGTGCCCTGAAATAAATAAAAGTAATAATTTAAAAGACGCACATTTTTAAATAAGAAAACATTCATTTATATATTTATTGCCTCATTTATTTATTTTGAGGATGTATGTCATAGGCATATTTATTTATTTATTTAATGAGTATTAGAGAAAATCTCAAATGTTGTAGTGGGCTTTCACATACACACAAAGGGCAAACTGTCACTGTATTAATGTAATTGATAGTTGTATCAATTACATTAATGTATTGTATTAATGTAATTGGTAGTTGTATCAATTACATTAATGTATTGTATTAATGTAATTGGTAGTTGTAGCAATTACATTAATGTATTGTATTAATGTAATTGGTAGTTGCCAAACTAGACAGTTTCATTATTTGGTGTCAATTAAAGGAAGGTCAAGGTGTTTTCTATGCATATTAAAAGAAATATTATATATACATTAAAAGTGATTTCTTTTGAGACCACGTGACTGCTCAGCATTGTCATGTGACTTACAGAAGGCGTGAGCGTGCATACAGCCGCGAGCCCCAGTCCACCAGGATGGAGCAGCGAGTGTTGGCGGTGGCGGTGTTGTTTCTCGGCTGGTCTTTGAGTTTCTGCTTGTCTCAGACTTATCTCCTGGACGATGAAGAGGGCCTGGGGAGAGTCTTTGACGGAATTGGAGGTTTGAGCGGCGGAGGGGTGAGTTCAGTCAGTTTTTATCTAGGCTAACGTTACTTCCTGAAACTTTACGGTGTTATGTTACAGGAGGACGTAACGTACGTTAAAGTTAGCTAAGCTGCCTGAATATTTCTGTTGTCATTATTCTTTTTATCATGTACGTTAAGTATACGTGCAGTTTAGTGTCCCAAATTCCCCATACAATGTCCTTCATTAATTATGAACCTGCTAAACCACCTGTGCTACCCTACCCCTACCCCTAACCTTAACCTGTCTCAAATAAGACCCTCATCATTTAGGACACTCAGTTTTTGGAAAATTATTTGTGACATTACACTGCACGTAAGCCTGTACGTTAACATGTCGTCTACTTCCTCTAGGCGACGTCTCGTTTACTGGTAAATTATGCAGAGCCTTACCGCAGACAGATATTGGACTACCTTTTTAAGGTATGATCCGATGCAAGTCATTCATACAGTTTAATTTAAAGTGACGTTAAGTTAGGACTTGGGAACTAGCTAACTGTAAAGCCTTTTTTCCCGTCTTCAGCCACACTTTGGAGCCTCTTTGCACATACTGAAGGTGGAGATTGGAGGAGATGCCCAAACTACTGGTGAGTGTTATGTGGTAGCCAAACTCCACAACTTAAAAAAATATATTAATTGATTAATATATCTCAACCTATTAATTGCTAGAAAATAGTGGGAAATGCCCAATAGCAGTTCCAAGAACCCAAGGTGACACCTTCTAATTACTATCTAAAACCCAAAGATATTTCATTTACAGGAGTGCAAAACTGATTAAAGTTGCAAATCCTTGCCTTAAGGAGATGGAAGCTGGTTGGCATTTTTGCTTGGTAATTTGGACAATTGATTATTTAAATTGCTGTCCATTCATTTTCTGTGACTTGACTAATAGATGGATTGACTAAGTAGTGTCGATGCTTGGTTCTGGAGATTTGCAGGAGGTTTGTGCAGGGGACGTTTCGGTGGAGCAGGTCAGAGAGGCGGGGGGGGGAAGCCAGGTTGTTGAGGGCTTTGTAGGTATGGAGTAGACTCTTACAGTTTATCCTGTGTTGAACTGGGAACCAGTGGAACTCATGGAGGACTGGGGTGATGTGTTCATGTGAGGGTACTGGGTGCCGGTAAGTAGGTGGGCGGCAGAGTTCTGTACATCCTGAAGTTTATTGAGGACTTTGTTTGTGTTACTGTAGAGGATATTGTTGCAGTAGTCAAGCCTGGATGTTGCAAATGCATGCCTGAGTGTTTCTGCAGCAGTAAGTAACAGTGAGGGTCGGAGGCGGGCAAGGTTACGGAGGTGGAAGAAGGCAGTTTTGGTTGACGTGGGGCAGGAACAAAAGTGTGGGGTCAAAGATGACTCCAAGGTTGTGGATTTGGGTAGAGGGGGTGACGATGGAGCCATCAATGTTGAGTGTGAAATCGTGGGTGTGGTGGGTAACAGAGTCTAGGCCAATGATTAAGATTTCTGACTTATTGCAGTTGAGAAAATGTTGTCTTGTTATCTTTTCCAAGATGGAACAGAGCCGTCACACATGCACTATGAGAATGATGAGAACTACTTCCGAGGGTATGAGTGGTGGCTGATGAAAGAGGCCAAGAAGAGGAACCCAAATATCACACTTATAGGTAAGAAAGTATTTTCTGTAAGCTCAAACAAGCAGCTGTTTAAACTGACATCAATTAATGTCGAAGTATGACTTAATTACCTATGCAAATATACAACACCCAGTTGGATGTACCATATAGGCTTTTTTTGAATGTGTTCTCCAGTAACAAAGGCAAAAATGTAGCAAAGTTCATGGGAGCTACTAGCCACCGCATCTGCATGCGCCACCGTCACCATGGTATTACTGGGCATTCAGAATAAAAACAGCACTGCATTGTTGAGGCCGTTAGTTTGACATTGATATTATATTATATTGGTGGTAAACAATGCATCTTCATCCTTGCATGTGTCTGTTGGTGTGTGTCTTCATGTAGGTTTGCCCTGGGCATTTCCTGGTTGGGTGGGCCATGGTAAGAACTGGCCTTATGATTACCCAGACATCACTGCGGCATACGTGGTGAACTGGATCCTTGGTGCCAAGCAGTACCATGACCTGGACATTCAGTATGTTGGGGTGTGTACTCATTTACTTTGAATCTCATTCTTGTTCAAGCTCCATGCTCCAGCTGAAACGAGTAACTCGCTTACTACATTTTTTTAAAATAATAATAATACATTTAATTTATAATGCACTTTTCATCAAAGATCTCAAAGTGCTACAAGTTAGAAACACAAAAAAACTATATAACTATATACAGTGCAGTGTGTTTCGCACAGATGATTATTACTGTTGCACAACGCGCTTACCACGGACAGCTCGGCCTCCCCGACGGATCAGGTTACACAGGTTAGACCCAGCGCTGCTGCTGGCTGCCTGAACAAGTTAATCTTTGCAGTCCCATCCCAAGTTTGGGCAGCCTTCGCCTGGCTCCAGCCCAGCTGTCCCGTCACCTGGCTCCAGTCCAGCTGATTCTTCGCCTGTCCAGCCTCCAGTGACACTCAGCCCTGGCCGTCCTGCTCGGCCGCCAGAGGGGTTCTGCCTTTGCCGCTGCCCTCAGCCCCTGGTCCCCGAGCCCAGCTGCCCTCAGCTCCCGAGCCCCGCTGTTGCCTGTTCCAGCGCTCCTGTTTTTCCTCCCTTGTCCTCCCTTCGCCCTCCCTGGGTTGACTTTTGTTCGTTCCCCATCCGGATCGCCTCCGCCCTCCCTGGGTTGTTTTTTACTCCTTGGTTTTTGGGACGTCTGGGAGCCATCCCTTGAGGGGGGGGGTGTACTGTCATGGTTGTGGTTTTCTGTTATAGTTTTTCCTGTTTTATTGTGTTAATTTATTCCCTGTTTCCTTGTTGTTGTTTGCGTTTTACCCTGTTTAGACTGTGGTTGTGTGGCTAAGGTACAACTTGGGTTTTATTTTAATAAGTAGACCAATATTGGGTGGCAGTAGCTCAGTCCATAGGGACTTGGCTTGGGAACCGGAGGATGGCCGGTTCAAGTCCCCGTGTGGACCAAGTATGGAGTGTGGACTTGTGCCCTTGAGCTACGCATCGAACCCCTAACTGCTCGTGGTGCCTTTAATGGGCACCCCCCCCTCACTCTCTGACATCTCTCCATCAGTGCATGTATGAGTCCTGTTTGAGCACGTGTGTATATTTGGGGCCTGTGTAATGTGTGTAATAACAACCAAGGTTAATCTGTGATCAGGTTAATAGCTGAGCTCCATAAACACAGTGACCAGCGTGAGCAGTCAGAGGGTCAGACAGGCTGAAAACAAATAACAAATAGGAATAATGGCCAGCTATGAAAATACTACGCAAGTTGTAACTTGGTGACAATGTTCCGGGTAAATATCCGGGTGCGGTTACACAATGCAACAAAATGAATTAGCATTTAACCCTTTTGCATGAAGAAATTGAACTTGTAATGCTGCTTAAGGGAGTTGTTTCAGCTGCAGATTCCAGATGAACCTGGCCAGGTTTGCTGTGTAACTAAAATTCACTTTTCATCCATTCAGATCTGGAATGAGCGAAGCTATGACAACAAGTACATCAAGGTAAGTCTAACCTCCTATCTTAAAATGTCTTGTCATTTATTTGATCGACAAATGAGCATTATGGGTAAGCTTGGCCTAAACTGTAAATTAAAGGAGAAAAACGGCCACCAACATTGAGTTGTGTCCCAACATTTGAATCTGAGTGGTTGAGAGGATTTTACATTTTAGCTGGGTTCCTCTGAGAACATTTCTTTGTTGCCAAGGTGCTCCGGGACACACTGGATAAAGTTGGTCTCACTGGTGTTGCCATCATCGCAGCAGATGGTGATTGGAGCATCGCTAATTCTATAATGGTTGACCCATACCTAAATGCTTCTGTTGAGGTGATTGGGTAAGTACAGTTGACTTGATGTCACACACAGAGGTGGCACAATTTACAAATTCTTACTGCATAATCACTCATTTGACCAGTATCGGAAATGGGCCGGTACTGAGTCACTTCTGATTTATTTCCACATGAGTACCCTTACTTCTTACTGAGTACCGCCAGCTCCTGCGGTGAGTAGGCAGCACCGCTAAACACCTGCGTAACTGCGTCTTTCACATCCAGTCTCCAGATCCAGTGTGCATCCCACGGCCGCAGCAATAATAATGTAACAAAATATTATAATACATTTTTGGTCCAAGTCAGGCACTGCATTTTACCCAATGACAGTGAAATTACAATGTAAAGGTTTGGGGTTTCAACCACGTGCTGTGAGTTTACTGAAGGACAATCTGATCCCTGACAACTGATTGACTAAACGTGATGCACAGATGGTAAAATGTCCATTGCTAGACTCCTTATTCAGCGATTTCTTGCTGTGCTATCAAAGCTGAATGTTTGTGGCTGTTTTTTTCTGTTGGATTTGAAGATTGGTATGCCACATATGTGCCGCACCTAATTAGTACCATTAGTACCATATGCACAGAAAAGTCTTTTCCTCTTAAGCATGACATTTTTACCACTAAACATTTTGATGTATTTAACTGTACAGTATATTGCTGCTATCATGTAGAAAACAAAGACAATGTTGCTTTTTGTCTTAAGATTTTAAAGCTGGTTATTTTGATGTTTTACTACAGTATGTGTACGGTGAAAGGCGTCGCTCACAGTGACAAATCCGCAGACAATCACTAGGGTTGGGTAGAAAAATCAGTTATCTGATTCATATTTTTTTAGATTGATTATCCAGTATTGATTCCTAAAATCGCAACATCCACCTTTGCATCTCTGCTCTCAGAAAATACTGTATGCGTTCGTTTGTCAGGGATGTGAATTTTCCAGATTAATCTGGATTTCTGAAATTTTCGACCTGAAAACACGACACGCATTCTTGTTTGTGATGGTGTAAAAAAAAAAATAACCTGGGACAGCGTTGGGCTTCTATCCAATCAGATGAAAATACCGTTGACAATCGCTTGGCTTGGCTCACTGTTGCTGATGAGACTTACTCCTCAGGTATTGACATTTGGTATTCAATGGCAAAGCGTTTTATCATACTCTATACTAAGAAGGCAATTCGGTCAGTGCCTGATATCGAATTTCGGTACCCAGCACTAATTATATACTTTTCAGGTTCATACTAGTATTTTGTATTTCTAATATAACATGTTTACGTGCTTTAATGTTCAAATCGACTTTATTTTTCTCATACTACCCATGGCTGCTGCCCCTGTATTCCCACTGTGTCTGAGACGCTCTGTTGCAGTGTTTCTGGGTCTCGGGAGTCTCTGCATCTGTGCTCTGCTGTCGCTGCCTGTCTACAGTCCACTGCAGGTGGAGACTGATCGCAACAGAGTATACTGCGGGACTTTATACTGTGAAAAATCACCAATAAAAGCTTCTTAACCAATTATTACACAACCGGACATGTGATCCGAAAGTGGGGAGAAAATAACAAACATTTGCAGCCAAGATTACAGCTTTCTCTGGCATTAGCACGTAGCAGTGTATGTAATGTAAACACTGCAGTACCGTGCCTGCCTAAAGCAGATGACCACATATAGAGGTAGAAAAAACTGTTGAAACCAGTGTTCAGAGCATTGTGAAATCTGCTAGTGCAAACTTTGCCCACGCAAAGTGGCATAACTTGTTCACACATGCCACTGTTTCATTGAGGACTGGCGTGTTAAATCGGCCATTTTATACACAGAGTCTGCCAGGCAGACACACAGAGCGGATGCAGAGCGTGGTGGTAATTGTGCGCAGTTGGATGCAGGCGCTCAGTATATTTTCCTGCTTTTTGTACCTTTGACAATCACATGCCTGATTTGTGTATCATGTTACATGCAGGCTGTCATTAGGTGTTATAAATGCTACTGCAGAATCGTGGAAATCTAGTAATTTCAAAATGTAAATCACATGATAGCTGGCTACATTCCTTAGGTCATTGTTTTTTGTTTTTCAGCCCACAAGCTCTGTTCTCATGAACCTAATTTCCTGTCGCAGCAGGCAGCCGTTTTCTCCAAAAAGCTTTGATAAACCCATCGTACAACACCTGCCCAGATGGCAGACACAGTTAGAGACTAGCTGGTGAACATAGAGGAGCATTTAGCAGCTACATTTTAAATTTCTCCTAAATTTCTCAGGAGTTGGTGGATAGTTCTCTGGAGAGTGAATATTGGAGTTGCCCAGAAAGACCACTAGAAATGAATGAATGAATGAATGAATAAATACAATTGTTGCTCTGTGTCTGCTAGATGTTTAAATAGTCAACGGTTTTCAAACAGGTTGGCCATTAGGGCTGCACGATATGTTTTTTTATCGTCATGGCAATATCAACTGGCGCCATAAAGGCATCATGAAAGGCTGCGACATGTCGCGAAAGACTAACACTTTTTGTGTTAGTTGAAAGAGAATATCAGTAGAAAACTTTACTTTAAAATGTAACTTGGTTAGTGCTGACTTTTATATTCAATTCAATGTTCAATGTGTTCAATAAAAGAGAGTTGGAAATTATTTCCTTTCATTTGTTTTAAATTCAACAAGCAATGTGTTGTATTTTAGCAGAATACCGAAATCAACAGAAATGCAGAGCTGTGTACACTTTTAATATCTGTATTTATCACAAGTAATATCGTTATCGGTATATTCAACAACCATATCGCATATTTTCCTCATATCGTGCATTGTGATATTAGCCATATCAACTTAAAAAGATAATATTTCAGATGCTGTGTTTTCAGCTCGTCTGGCTGCCCACAAGTGGCCAAATCAATTAAATCCGCTTTAAAGTCAGTTTTCTTTATTTCCAAAGTTTTAGTTTTACATGGTTGCAGCAAATACTCTAAAGTGAAATACTGTGTCTTCCTCTGCTCTCTGTCTTCCTGTGTGACTGTCACTGGCTGTACCAGCTGCTGCGGTACACTCTGGATAAGAGCGGTCTGGGGAGTGTCAGGATCATAGCCAGTGACAACCTGTGGGAGCCCATTGCCCTGTCTCTGCTGCTAGACCCAGAGCTCAGCAGAGCTGTAGACGTGATAGGGTAGGATCATCCTCCGTGCGTGGCCTTTGCATGCATAGCCCCTGTTGCCAGTCGGCGTAACATTAGCTTGTAGAATCTGTCTCTAACTTGATTGAAATACTCAACGGTTAACACACAAGTACTGAATCTGTAGTCATTAGTCTTCACCTGCGTGGTATAATACAGTTCTAATAAAACTGATATGCCTGTTGTCACTGCACTTCTGTTTTGTATGTGTGTGCATGAGGATCTGCTCGTATTCTTCCATCCGTTTGTGTTTTGTAAGCTACTAGAGAAGCACCAATCATATTTTCTGTGACCGATTTCTGATCAGTTTTATGTCCGTATCGAAATATCAAAGATACGTTTAAAATAATTCTGAAACAGTGTCTCTGTTACATAGTTTGTCCACCAGAGAGCACATGTTTATTTGTCAACTGTGTATAACTGTATATCACTACATATATGGATCAAAATTCTTTAGTAACCAAATTCAAGGGATTCTTATCACAAATGCTTATTTATGTTAGACAAATATAGGCAGATATATTACTAGCTTCTTCTTTTTTTAATTTTCAAACATCTTTAACAGTATCAGTATTTCAATTTTTGGATACCTGTCTTCATTTAACAAAATAGGCACTTGGCTAAATGAAATGATATTTAATTAATTACGATAGTGATAGATAGATAGATAGATAGATAGATCGATCAAATCAAACGAGACAAAATAATACGACAAAGCATTATTGCCAACTTTCAGTACTTTTGATACTTACTACTACTTTGATATTTTGGTCAAAAAGTATTGATTTCTTATCACCTCTAATATTAGCCAGACAGTACAGTAAAAGTGACAGTATGTAAAGCTTCAGTACATTGCACAGTGTAGCTGCACTACTCTTTCCTATAGGTTTTATTTAAACCATCTGACTACATGCTAGTATATGCTCAGTCACTGATGTGTTATCTCATAACTCATAACTTTTGAGAGCCAGGTGTTTTCTGAACTTCCTTGTGGGTTATATGTGTGACATACAGGGCCCACTACCCAGGCACCAACACAGTGATGGAGGCTGTAAAGACTAAGAAGAAGCTGTGGTCGTCGGAGGACTACAGCACTTTCAACGATGAGGTGGGAGGAGGCTGCTGGGCTCGCATCCTCAACCAGAACTACGTCAACGGACTCATGACTTCGTAAGTAAATACAAAAGCAAGTAATGAGCATCAGAATCAGAATCAGAAAGGGCTTTATTGCCAAGTACGTTGCACATACGAGGAATTTGTCATGGTGTTGTTGGAGCATGTCACACATACAAATATAAGAAGGATAAAAAGATATAAACAATATAAGTATAAACATATACACACAGTACGTATTAATAACGATAAAATAAATTTAAATAAATAGTAAAAATAAGTTAAACAGTAGTGAAAAGGGACGCTACAGCAGAGTAGGTACAGTGGCATGAGGAGCCAGAGGTGGGGTGTGGAGAGAGTCAGGATGGATTCCGAGCCTTGTTAATAAGACTAGTGGCGGAGGGGAAAAAACTGTTTATGTGGCGTGAGGTTTTGGTCCTGATGGACCTCAGCCTCCTGCCAGAGGGGAGTGGCTCAAAGAGCTTGTGTCCGGGGTGGGAGGGGTCAGCCACAATCTTTCCAGCACGCTTCAGAGTCCTGGTGGCGTATAGGTCCTGGAGCGGCGGCAGATTGCAGCCAATCACCTTCTCAGCTGACCGAATGACACGCTGCAGCCTGCCCTTGTCCTTGGCAGTGGCAGCAGTGTACCAGATGGTGATGGAGGATGTGAGGATGGACTCAATGATGGCTGTGTAGAAGTGCACCATCATTGTCTTTGGCAGGTTGAATTTCTTCAGCTGCCGCAGGAAGTACATCCTCTGTTGTGCTTTCTTGACGAGGGAGCTGATGTTCAGCTCCCACTTGAGGTCCTGGGAGATGGTAGTTCCCAGGAAGCGGAAAGACTCCACAGTGTCAATTGTGGAGCCACAGAGGGT
Source organism: Sander lucioperca (assembly GCF_008315115.2). Lineage (NCBI taxonomy): Eukaryota > Metazoa > Chordata > Actinopteri > Perciformes > Percidae > Sander > Sander lucioperca. Next base: position 881,407 of record NC_050190.1, on the reverse strand, counting down.
GATGGGGGCAGGTGAGGCTGGGTTCTTCCTGAAGTCCACAACCATCTCCACTGTCTTTAGAGCGTTGAGCTCTAGGTTGTTTTGCTTGCACCAGGTCACCAGGTGGTCAGCCTCCCACCTGTAGGCGGACTCGTCTCCATCAGAGATGAGTCCGGTGAGGGAGGTGTCGTCCGCAAACTTCAGAAGCTTGACGGACTGGTGACTGGAGGTGCAGCTGTTGGTGTACAGGGAGAAGAGCAGAGGAGAAAGAACGCAGCCCTGGGGGGATCCGGTGCTGATGGTCTGTGAGTCGGAGACGTGTTTCCCCAGCTTCACATGCTGCTTCCTGTCAGACAGGAAGTCAGTGATCCACCTGCAGGTGGAGTCAGGCACACCAAGCTGGGAGAGTTTCTGCTGAAGCAGAGCCAGGATGATGGTGTTGAAGGCAGAGCTGAAGTCCACAAACAGGATCCTGGCGTAGGTTCCTGCGGAGTCCAGGTGCCGGAGGATGTAGTGGAGGGCCAGGTTGACTGCATCGTCTACAGACCTATTGGCTCTGTAGGCAAACTGCAGGGGGTCCAGGAGGGGGTCGGTGAGGTCTTTGAGGTGTGAAAGCACAAGGCGCTCAAAGGACTTCATAACCACAGAGGTCAGGGCGACGGGTCTGAAGTCATTAAGTCCTGTGGTCCTTGGCTTCTTGGGGACAGGGATTATGGTTGAGGTCTTGAAGCAGGCTGGCACGTGACATGTCTCCAGTGAGGTGTTAAAAATGTCTGTGAACACTGGAGACAGCTGGTCAGCGCAGTGCTTCAAGCTGGATGGGGAGACAGCATCCGGTCCAGCAGCTTTCCTGGGGTTCTGTCTCCTGAATTTCTGACCAAATGTGTTTATTTCATTAGGATGGATTATAACTTCAATGAAACCCATGTATATAATGTGTTATAATCTGCTTATAGCACTGTATCATTATAGTTATAACCACTCCTAAATATTCATAATGCTATACAATCAACATAACACACTACAGCATTTTACAAGGACTTGTAATCACAAGATCATAACACTTCATAATTGCTGGTCACTCACTGACATTTATTTTGCAAGGATCATATAATTCTCATAGTTATTATACATTGTAATCATTGTATAATGCATTATAATCACTATTTTAATGCATTATAATGTGATTATAAGGCTATTTTAAGGCAACATTCAGACTGCAAGCAAATCAAATTTGTTTCTCAAATTGGATCGTTAAGACAGACTGTCTGCCCTGTTATAATTCAATTTCAATTCAATTTTATTTATAGTATCAAATCATAACAAGAGTTATCTCAAGACACTGTACAGATAAAGTAGGCCTAGACCACACTCTATAATTTACAAAGACCCAACAATTCCAGTAATTCCCCGAAGAGCAAGCATTTAGTGCGACAGTGGCGAGGAAAAACTCCCTTTTAGGGAGAAACCTGGGACAGACCCAGGCTCTTAGTAGGCGGTGTCTGACGGTGCCGGTTGGGGGTGTGATGAACAGTGGCAATAATAGTCACAATAAAGATAATGGAACTATGACTAGAAATAGTAGTTGTTGTAGTAGATTGTGGCGTAGCAGGGCACTGGTAGCAGGGTGAAGCAGGGCACTGCACGGCGTAGCTGGACGTTGCAGGACATTGCAGGGTGTATCAGGGCATAGCAGGACATTGCAGGGTGTATCAGGGCATAGCAGGGCGCCTAGCAGGACCACGGCAACAGCTGCAACCATGATTTAGGTGCCACTCTAATCCACGGAAAACTGCGGGGTGAGAAAGCATAAGGGCTCTGGGGAATAAGCTCCCAGAGCTAGGTTAGTAACAAGCATTTGCACACAGATGAAAAGTGAGACGAGAGAGGAGCTCAGTGTGTCAAAGGAAGTCCCCGGCAGTCTAAAACTATAACAGCATAGCTAAGAGCTGCAGAGATAGGGAGCGGGCGTGCCGTTACTGTGGCTACACACCCTCCTAGACATGGCCTTCATAGAAAGTGTTACCAAAGGTTTGAACTATTTTATAGTTTTATATCCATTTATTTTATTTATCAGTTTATTTAAAGCAAACAAAAGAGAAAATACTTAATGTTTAAGGTGTAAAAATCAAGAATCGGACACCATGGTGAGGATAGAAGTACTAGAATAACTGTAACTATGCAGGGAAAGCCTGGGTGAAGCCTCTGTGTGCAGCTGTCTGCTTGATGCCTGGTGTTCTTCCTCCAGCACCATCTCCTGGAACCTGGTGGCCAGCTACTACGACGAGCTGCCTTTCGGCAGAGACGGGCTGATGACAGCAGAGGAGCCCTGGAGCGGCAACTATGTGGTGGAGTCTCCTATCTGGATCACAGGTAAAACACATTTACTGTATTTCAAATTAACAATAAGACATATATTATTTCATATATGTGGCTCATGCACCCAAAGCAATTATTAGACAGAAGTGTGCTTACAAATGCAGCAGGAGGATAGGATAACGGATAACTTTCAGATGTGCAGCTCATTTAAAAATTAAAGCTGTGAATTTACAAGATCATGATGCACTCTCAATTTTCAATTGTCACGCGTATCAAATTATGAGCAGGAGACTTGATCTGTGTAATATCCTCTAGCTTTATAATCCTTGTTTTCCATTTATTTTTTAGTTTTGAGTTGCTTTTGTACTGTCAGTTTGCCAGAATTGTGGCTCTGAATGGTGGCTCGCAAACCTCTGGTTCTAAGAAAATGCAGCCTGGCTTGTAACAGTAACGTAGCTGTTAACAAGCCTTAACAGGGAGGCGTCCATGTGGCTTTTGGGTTAAGGCACAAAACACGGCTGGGGAACCTTTGTTGTAGGGTTGCACGATATTGACAAAATGTGATATTGCTATATCGATTATGAATATTGCGATATCTATATTAATTTCGATATTTTTAAACATATGTAAAATTACAAAAGTTATGGGAAAACGCATCAAAATAGAATCATAACAAATTAAACAAGTTTTCTTACAACACAAGGTTTATTTCAACTGACCGTCATATTGGACTGGTATAAAATAAGGACCATGTCTACAGAACAGGACATGTTCTACTGGTTGGACAGTATAAAATATATAAATAAATAAGGACCATGTCTACAGAACAGGACATGTTCTACTGGTTGGACAGTATAAAATATATAAATAAATAAGGACCATGTCTACAGAACAGGACATGTTCTAATGGTTGGACAGTATAAAATATATAAATAAATAAGGACCATGTCTACAGAACAGGACATGTTCTACTGGTTGGACAGTATAAAATATATAAATAAATAAGGACCATGTCTACAGAACAGGACATGTTCTACTGGTTGGACAGTATAAAATATAAATAAATAAGGACCATGTCTACAGAACAGGACATGTTCTAATGGTTGGACAGTATAAAATATAAATAAATAAGGACCATGTCTACAGAACAGGACATGTTCTACTGGTTGGACAGTATAAAATATAAATAAATAAGGACCATGTCTACAGAACAGGACATGTTCTACTGGTTGGACAGTAAATGTTTGATTCGTTTTGTTGTCTGTATCTATTTCTTCACTTAGACTGTCACTGTTGAAATATGCACACACATGGTACGCTACATAGGGTTTGTATGTGGCACGGTCATTATAGTGTTTCAAGCGGGCTCTACATCAAACACAACTAAGCCACACAGCCAACGGACTGGACGCAGCACTCCACAAAATATTGCATACTTATTGAACACTTTCGATATATTGCGATAACGATATTGAGTCGATATATCTTGCACCCCTGCTTTGTTGCATGTCATTGCCTGTCTCTCTTCCCTCATTCTGTCACTTTCTGCTTTGACTTCTGTCAAATGATTTGATAATGCATAAAAGTGACTACCAGCACCGTGGGAATGCATGTTGCTCTCCCATGTTTACACTCAGTGATTACTGTCAGTCAGTGTCCCCTGTGTCTCCACGGCTCATGCGTCCTCACACACCATGTAGTCACAAGGCCACACTGCATGCAGATGTTTAGCCTTCCACCTATCTGCCACTCCCCTGTTACCTTTTATGAAATCAATGGGGTTTCTACTAGCAGAATTTAAGGGTTTACTAACACATGGTCACTGTACATGGTTGAGTTAGATATTCCCATACAAAACCCTTTATTGGGAAACAAATTTAGGATTTTAGAAAAAGGGTTCTTTCTGCTATTCTGCACAATTGCAGGACAATTTCTTTGTTTGGTGTCTTTCTTTTGGCTCAGTATATGTTGCAGGAAAGTGCCTTTCTGTACAGGTTTTCTGTTTGACGTGTGTTTTGGGAACCCATGTGGGATGGGCCAAATGTTTGACGTGACACAGAAATTACCTCATTTAAATTTAACCTATAGAGAAGTGATATGAAAAGCTAACTTTTGAGTTTATATTTTTTTGTTACAGTGATTGATTTAGACTGATAGTTGACAATTATGGGGGCTCTCTGACTGATTGTTGTGGCTCTTAAAGAAATGACTCTTTGGTTGTGAAAGAATATCATGTCAAACAGCTGGTTTTTCTTTGTTATCCAAAACGGTTGAATTAATAAATGTTGCAATTTTGCACTGTATTGTTTTCCTTATAGCCCACACCACTCAGTTCACCCAGCCAGGATGGACCTACCTGCAAACTGTTGGACATCTGGCCCAAGGTGGAAGCTATGTAGCCCTGACTGATGGGAAAGGAAACCTCACTGTTGTCATAGAAACCATGGCAAGTTGGGCTGTCCTGTTTTGGTTTTTTCCTTTTTTGCTTCCAATGTTTTCATCTTCTGGTTGTGTAATTTTGAAATCCGTATTTAAAAATGATCTTATAAAGTTCTTAAGGGTGTAGCTATACAGAATATGAAAACAGAACTACAATTTTTAGTTTTCAGTGTTGAAATCAAGCGTCGCTGTCATGTTTAAGCTGCTGTGGAGCCTCTTGTATTATTTTTGTTTCATATGCTCACAAAGTAGCAGATGCATTAAATACGGTTGCACAAAACCACTGCAATTTCTCAATGTTTATCCCCTTTCCCTTTACAGACTCATGATCATTCAGTGTGCATACGACCTCCACTCCCTCCCTTCAGTGTGACATCCCAGAATGCAACTTTCCAGCTGAAGGGGTCCTTTGTAAGTTCCTCTGAGGTCGTCATCACACTGTTTAAAATTAGTGAGTGATGGGTTTGTCTCATTCTAGGTTATTTATTTTTCCTAGGCCTCCATTAAGGAACTCCAAGTATGGCGATCACAGTTTAACTTCAAGACAAAAAAGCCCCTCTTCTTTGAGAAACTAACTCCACTCAAGGTAAAAGAGGCAGTTCAAAGATTCAAGAGGGAAGATTCTTCATACAAGACATGTTGGCACCACGCAACAACTTTAACAGTTTTTTTTTTTTTACATCTCTATGATGCTTTCAGCTTTTAGATGGATCATTGACCTTAAACCTTGCTGAAGATGAGGTTTACACATTAACCACAATTCCAACTGGACAGAAAGGCAGTTACCCTGACTCCCCTCCCTCTGCTCGCTTCCCTAAAGTCTACAAGGACAACTTTAATGTTCGTAAGTATGGTATATACACAACCCCAATTATTTACAAGTTTGGTCATTGAACTCTTGCAATATCATGGAATTCTGATATACCAGATAAGGAAATGATAAGGACATTTTTTAAGGAAAAATAATCATTTTACAGGATCAAAATATGAAAAATTAGTACATGTTAAGACAGGGCCATAGTTCAAACTGAGCTTTCTCAAATTTATTTTTGTCAATGTTTTATATCATTCTTGTACTCTTTACTGATATCTTTGAAAAAGAATTGAAGAAACAAGGCCTTAATAGTCTCCATCTTCTCCATCTGTGTATCCAACCTCCTGTAGCAAACCCTTCCTTCTCAGAAGCTCCAAACTTTGCTGACCAGACGGGAGTGTTTGAGTACTACATCAACATGACAGACCCTGGGCCTCACGTCTTCACCTTACGACAGGTTCTGACTGAGAGACCCGTCACATGGGTGGCTGATGCTGACCAGACCATCAGTGTAATAGGAGACTATCAGTGGTGAGGGGATGTACCTTTAAGTACCTCCAGGGTTTATCCTACCATTATAAGGCTTAGGTGCAGCCAATGCCGTTTTTGGCACCACCTAAGCCGAATTAAATTTCAAATCAATGTGAGCATCAAAACTAACTAAATGACACTCAGAAATACTCAGATCTAATGGTTGTAGTTTGGTCTACAGTGGACATCTTTAGCAACTATTGTCTTTAAGCTTTTTGAGTGTTATTTATTTACTATCTGCTCTAGCTTTTCCAACGTTTGAGAGACAGATATGGTGATAATAATGCTCCAAAAGGATGTGAAATTGATGATTTATTTCTATTGAAAATCATAAAAAATTTTCAGGGAGGATCCCTTAACCCCTCCGCAAAATATGCAAAAGTCTTTGACGAACCCAGGGAAAATACTGACCTCATAGTGTTAATTTTCAGCGCTGGTGTCCCAGTGAGAATATAACTTGGCATATACATTATGCTAACTTAACTGTCTAGAATCCAGGAGTGTGCCAGATTTCTATCCAACGTACCAACACACTGTTCTGTTACAGGCAGAATCTGACGGTTGTATGTGATGTCTTCATGGAGAGCATTAAGACCGGTGGTGTGTTCATAGCAGCCAGGGTGGATAAAGGAGGCCAGTCAGTCCGCAGCGCTAAAGGAGTCTTCTTCTGGGTGTTTGCAGATGGCACATACAAAGTTACCAATGATCTCGGTCAGTAGTACACATTTTTATTATGGAGACCAATAATGAGGAAATCTTTCAATAGAAAAATGTTCTCAGATTTTTGGGTAGACATTTAAAGAATAAGGCAGGCAATATTCTGTGTTTGTTATTGTCAAAAAATGTCGTGGAAAGACCAAAACCAGCCAAGTGTTAGTCCGTCTCTCTAACCTTTCTGACTTCCTAAATTCCTCTCATCAGGTGTGTTAGACTGTTTTGTTATTTTCTTTTGTCAACAGCTGGACAGACTGTACTTGCAGAGGGACAGTCTGGTACCCGAGCATATGGTTGGAACACCTTATCACTGACTGTGGAAGTGAGTGGAGACTTTAGCCTCTTAATGTTTGGAAAGGTTTTGTACTGACACTCCAATCAACGAGCAAGGGAACGTGACCTACAGCCAATCAGAGCAACGAACGTGACCTACAGCCAATCGGGGCATCGCAAACGACGTGGCGCATGCAATTTGGGGGCGGTGCTTGGTCTGTTTTTAAAGCAGGAAAAAAAGATGGCCGCTGGGTCACAAACTTTTTCAAAATTTCGGTACACTAAAATGTGTTTGAGACAATTAAGGCGAGAAATATGCAATACAGTAACAGAATCTTGATTGATATTCGATCAGCAGCGCCTACTTTGACAGTTTGAACTGAGTTTAGTGAGCCTGCCGTGTTGCACTGGACAGAGAATGGCAGTTGCATCATTCCATCAACACGCTCTTTTGTCATTGTCTTAAACCCGCCCAATGTGAGATAAACGGTTGTGATTGGTCCGTCCAGTTTCTCTTTGGCTGGAATTCTGTTTGAATGGGAGGGGGGGCCATAGAAACATGGGCTTGCAGAGTCAGCTGGTTTCCAGGCTAACTTGTTAATGTGGGTTACGATGTAATCACATGGTAGCAGAAACTCTCAGCCACATCTGCACGCTTTTTTTTTTTTTGTCACATCCATGTGACTGACCATCAGCATGAGCAAGCAGATAGTCTATAAAGTCATACTGTATCTAATAAAGTTGGTAAGTGTACGAAGTAAACCCATTTCCTGTAACTTGTCACTTTGATCCCTCTCTCCTTTAGGGTCAGGATGTGTCAGGGCTGCTAAATGGAGACCCACTGTGGAAGAAGACTGTGGTTCTGACACCAAAGAATGGCTGGGCAGCCATAGGAACACACTCATTTGAACTGGCTCAGTTTGATAACTTTGCTGTGGTGGCAGAATAGTGATCTAAAGGGGCTGAACTCGACATCCAGAACATAAATACAGCAGCTTTACTATGTAAAGATGTAGTGGAGTAATGGCGTCCTGAGCAGAGAATGAAGTCACACTCCCTCTGAGTGAGTTGCAATCCAAGCTTCTCTGCTTTTTGTTTTGATAGCCGGTCTGGCAGCACGTGCAGGTTAGTATTTCACGTACTGGGGAACGGTCTGGGAGAGCAGTGTGGAGGCAATCCCATCCCTCTGTTTTGTTCAGTATTTTGAGTACAGACCCTTAAATTGCAAAGTAATGATTTAAACCACGCTGTGAATATTGTGATCAATTTAGTTTAACACTTAAGTTTGCTAAATATAGATTTGATTTTGTTTCCCCCTCTTAAATGATTTTAAGAGGTTTTACACAAGAATTAAGATAACAAATGGGCACATAATGTAACATAACACATGTACCCTTGCCATTTGCTGTCAGGTATAATTGTGAACAATTTTGCACTGTTTTGTAATGTTTTGCTTGTAATGTTTAAGGGCTGAAATAAAAAATGTGAAATTAAAAGTGGCTTTTAAAAATTGACTGCATATGAAGCAGCTAAATTTGGCTTCAACATTTGTCTAGATATTATCTTTTAGTAGGAATGACCAATTGTACACAAACATTTATATAATCAGTGGTAACTGTAGTAATTTCATCTAGGGAATTTTGATTATGGAATAATTCCCAATCAGTCAGATCAAAACACGCTTTAAGCATCTCACTTGCTTCAGGAGACCATTGTCTTATTTCTCTTTCTACTGGTTTACAACTTTTTAGTTTAGTTTTGTAAATTGGGATGAGATAAACCACATGATCAGAATCAGAAGTTGCATATTAAACTGGGTCTACAATAACATGTATAACTTTTTTTAGTGCATAGAATACTAAGCTGTTAAAATAATAATCGTTTAATAATTGGCATATTATAAATCATGTTTTAATGTTAAACATACATGTGGCACATTGAATCTTTAGGGTTAACTGTATCGGTGGATGGCTACATTACCCATAGGCCAGTAAGCCTATAATCAATGTTGGGTTTTTTTTCACAAATGGGCTGATTTATACTCACCTAAAGGATTATTAGGAACACCCTACTAATACCGTATTTGACCCCCTTTCACCTTCAGAACTGCCTTAATTCTTCGTGGCATTGATTCAACAAGGTGCTGGAAGCATTCTTTAGAAATGTTGGCCCATATTGATAAGATAGCATCCCCCACACCATTACACCACCACCACCAGCAGCCTGCCCAGTGGTAACAAGGCATGACGGATCCATGTTCTCATTCTGTTTATGCCAAATTCTGACTCTACCATCTGAATGTCTCAACAGAAATTGAGACTCATCAGACCAGGCAACATTTTTCCAGTCTTCAGCTGTCCAATTTTGGTGAGCTCGTGCAAATTGTAGCCTCATTTTCCTATTTTTAGTAGAGATGAGTGGTACCCGGTGGGGTCTTCTGCTGGTGTAGCCCATCCGCCTCAAGGTTGTGCGTGTTGTGGCTTCACAAATGCTTTGCTGCATACCTCGGTTGTAACGAGTGGTTATTTGAGTCAAAGTTGATCTTCTATCAGCTGGAATCAGTCGGCCCATTCTCCTCTGACCTCTAGCGTCAACAGATTTCCTTCTGATGATGCCACGTAAGGAGAGAAAACTGGAACCCTAATAAGTCACGCCTGTGCAGTTAACACTTTGAGTGTAAGTTTCTTCACAGACAAGCAGGTAGACATTCATTTTCATGCACAAATTACACAGTCCTTTTTTTTTTTATAAATGTACCAATACTTAGTGGTGAAAGTGGCTGAAAAACAGAACATAACATGGAGTACCTTTACAGTATTCATCTGAATTTGTGGATAGCATCATTTAATGAAATCATCAAAAAAGAAGTGCTTGGTGTGTGGTGTTACTTTATTTAGCCATTTCTGTCCAGTCTTGTGTTTCCACTCTTCAACCGACCTTTGTGTGTTTTTCAGGAAATGAGGCTGTGTTCTGATAGATCTTCAGTGGTCCTGCAGCCAAATGTCTGTATAAAGCACCAGGCTCAATGTTGGAGCGTCACTATGTAAGATCTTTTCTCCAACCCTCCAAAATACATTATTTCAGACTGTTAATGTACCTAACCATCATGCTGTTGCAGGAGTTATTAACCACTGTTGATGCTGTTACACTGATGTCTTTCTTCCACTTAGTTGTCTGCTATTAAATATGAGGACCTTCTGTCAGCACATTATCTTGTTTTAAGATGAGTCACACACACTCAACAATCTAGTCACAAATGCTGTTTATTCCCAAAATGTAAATATCACAAAAAAGTGTGTTCTTGCACACAATACACAATGTCTAGAATGAGATGTGACCTGTAGGAGTTGGTTCACTTAATACTGCAAGTCCTCAGCTGAAGCATACTGTACATTCATGCACATGCTCATATATTTATGATTCATTGTGACCCAACATGCCTTAACTACATGTTTGTCTTTTACTGTAATTACAAAGGTATCCACACTGAAAACTGAATGACCAGAGCCTACAGGAGGAAGACCTGGCGTATAGAGCCATGTGTATTTGGTGCCATTCATCTGGTTGTGGAACACAGAGATGAACCAAGATGGCAAACTCGAGGCCTCAGAGCAGCTCTCCACAAACCAATGGGTGACGTCACACATGCTCTGTCCATCAATATTAACAGTCTATGGGTACAACGCATTTTCATTCATGAGTTTGTATCCGCTGGTTGTTGACGTGACACTCGGTCACGTGATTAGATTAGAGATGATCGCTGTGAAACAAAGTCAGTACGGAGTGGCAGTGTAGAGGGGAACTTACTTCTTGCAGCTTGTGCGTAGCGTCGTCATGAAATAAAATCTGATCACGATTGTTTTGTATTTTCGTATCCTATCATCTACTGGCTCCACCTCTGTGAGTTAATTCTGAAAGCAGTTACGAGTTTTCGGAGAACAAAGCGACACAAAGCACGGTTCAGTTCACAGTGTTCTAAAGGTTTAATGAGACACACAAGGATATACACATTTTCTACCAATCGCTACATTCACTTAGATGACGTGAGAGTAGAAAGATTAAAAAAAAGAGGCTCACAACAACGCCATCCTGTAATGTTAAGAGGACGAAGCTCTGACAGACAAACGCTCAGTGTCGTAAATAAGCGGGTTTTATCATTTATTTAGAACAGTGAACAATTCCTTTAGGACAGTTTCAGCTACTTAGTAGGTAAGTAGAACTACTAAGTAGGTGTCCTATATCACATTTTAATGAACCCCCTGCAGCCAATCAGAACTGAGTATTCCCCCAGATCATAAAATAAGCTGGCTGTATTATATTATTTAATGTTTTGAAATTTGTAGCCTATATAAGACAGATTTTTTGAAAACCTTCTGAGAAAATCCTACAACTCCCCTACATACTCAATAAATGTGTAGTTACAGTATACTAACTAGACTACAAAGATATCCTGCGCAATAAATGCCACTTAAATGTGGAAAGTGACCTTTAATCAGTGAATCAAAGTTCATGCGTCTGAATGGCCAGAATACCTCCATCTCCTACTGCAGGAGACATTTGCCATGTTTCATTGACCCTCCTGTTAAAGTCATTTCTCTCTCAACTTCAGCCTTCAGGGCGCTCCTCCTCTGCTGCTCTACTGCCTTCACTTCCTTTGAAAGTCTTTGTTTCTCTTTCTTTGAGGCCTTTTTTGCTTTCCTGAACATCTTTGTGGTGTAGTGGCCTCCACCATTCTCCAGTGTCATTCTGACAACTTTCTCCAGGAGCTGATCAGACTGTACCCGGTCGTTCTCTCGGTTGTTGAAGACGTGATATCTCCCGTAGCATACCTGAATAAGCTCTTTGAGTTCTTCACTCTTTGAAACAAAGCTTTCAATTGTTTGTTTGTTTAGCTTGTCTCCGTGTGTGAACAACACCATCGTGTATTTAGCTGCATCTTCACCAAAAGTGGTCTGAATCATCTGGACAGTTTCTGGGTGAACCTGCCCAGCTGGAGAACCACCAGGAAGGCGTGAGGACCAGGAGCAGACAGAGAGATGCACATCTTGATCCTCTTCAACACTTCTTCTTGGGTGAAATTAGTGTCAAACAGCCCCGGAGTGTCAATGACGGAGACCTTTCGGCCTCCCTCAGCTCTCTTGCATCGAGTTGTCCAGGAAGAAGAACACAGCTCAGACTCAAACGCTTCTCTCCCCAAGATGGTGTTTCCTGCTGCGCTCTTCCCTGCTCCTGTCTTCCCCACCAAAATGATTCTGAGTTCATCGCTTTTCTTCTGCTTCCGAGATCCTGTAGGGATAGAGCATAGCAACATCTTTGTTTTCAGCTTTTTGTTCTTTTGTTGCTGGCACTGTATAAACCATAAATCCAATAGGCAGATTTGCGCTGTGCAACCAATTCTGTATCATCATCTGAATTTGAAAATATATACAGGAGAAAACACATTTATATAGTACTTTGGAGATTTGCAGTGAAGAAAATTCAGGGAAAAGTACTGGCCCAAAGGCCAGCAGAAGATCTGACTCCAGTTATCTAGACACTCTAATTCTCATGTGTTGGTTAATGAGACTAGAACCAGAACTCAGGGATCAAAACTGAGACGATAGATTAAAGTCAAGAACATTTACTGAAGTCCAGCATTTAAGATTACAAAACACAATTGTGGGTACACAGAAAAGATCCTAAGTATCCCTGAGCGCAGACAAAGTATACGGGGTACAGGTTCACTCAGGCTCTGTCCAAATGTGCACCCCGCCTGACCAAACTGCCTCCCTCCTCTCTCCCTCCTGTCTTCCGGGCAGATGCTCCATCTCTTTCCCCGTTCCACTTCATCGTATGGTACAGTAATGCATACACTCAAATTCCTGGACTTATATGGTACTCAAATCTTATGCTAACTTTCTGTGTGTCATGAGTCTTATACACACTCAGATTCCTGAATTTATATGGTAATCAGAGCTTGAGCTAATCTAACTGTGTTCCCAAGTCTATACATTATACAGGGGATACACTATAATAATGAGAATAACACATCTAGAATATAGAAATATTTCTACAGCAGACAAAAAAAACCATTCAATTCAAAGCTGACAATAAAAGCACAGTAAGCATAAAATGTAGTTTTGTAGTTTTAAGGGGCTGTACTCCAAATATCCTCCACACGGCTGTCACAGACCGTTCCCCATTACGTAAAATACCTAATTTTTTTCACGGCCATATGCCATATGCACTCGCGACCTATCAAAACCAAAGCAGAGAAGCTCGGATAACAACACACAGAGAGGGAGTGTGACTTAATTCTCTCATGACTCCATTACTCCTATATATCTATACATAGAAGAAGAAACTGCCCCTCCCCCTCCGCCTGCTACTTCAGCACCTTGGACAGTTCCACAGATTTATCAATACAGAATACAGTTAAGGCCATTGCACCTCAGGTCCGTATTTTTCATTTTTTAATTCTATTAGTTACGAAAATTCGCGTGAGGTCGATTTTGTGTTCCTCCCACATTTAGGTGGCCAGGGTTGTATTCTGTTAAAAGTCAAAGGTCATTTGTAGGTATCTTTCTGCTAAACAACTTATTCTTTTACAGGACCAAAGTCCTGGAACTCGTTACCTGATCACTTGAAATTTGCCTCATTTTGCTGTCTAATCTTTCGTACATCCTTTGTTTTGCAATCAGAACTTACCATCCCCGATCCCCGGATGCGAAAAAAACCCCGCAGAAAATCAAACCTGTCCCGAAAACGGAAGAAAGTTTTCTAAACGTGATCAACACAATGCAAGGTCGTATTTATTTTTAAACATGCGGCAATTTCGGACGAAAAATACAGACTTGGTGTGCAAAGGCCTTTAGTCTGATGATATTTCAGAGCCATGGTCGGGGCCATAGACTGAACTTGCACAAATCTCATTCAGCTAATAGACTAGACTAACGTATTTACCTAAACAACCCCTATACCCTGGGAGATGGCAGGTTAACAAGGAGCATATATTTTGGTCATTTTGCTATTAAGGTGCATAGGATCCTCCCTCAAATAGCATATAGCATATACAGTTTACCACTATTTATTTAGATGCTGCATATCATTCAGTCACAATCCATCATGGTAAGTACATTACTAATTTGAATTATGTTACACAAATATAATAGCCTACAGTCAAGATACCTTTCAATGTGCGGCATAATACAAGTCAATTAACTCCTATTTCAGGTACAAAATATTTCAGTTATCAACAAAAAGTGATTACGAGAGTTATCTTTAATGCAAATTGCGCATATGCGCAACAAGATTACACAAGACTAGAGGGCTAGATTTATCCTAGAAAATAATCATATATAAACATCATTATTTAACTGTGTGATCTACAGTCCTTATTGCACATGGCAATGCTCTGAAACTTTCACTGATGTGGCTCCAACAGCTGCTCCAGCTGCGACTCCAACTACTATACCGATTGGACCTCCTGCAGCTCCAAGCAGACCTCCGACAGCAGCACCACAGGTTGTTGCTATAGCAATTACCGGAGCAGATATGAAGTCTTTTGATCTTTCAGCTTGAGCTCTGGCTTCATACTCGTATCTTATATTCACCCTGTTCTCCTCCTTACGGTAGACCTCTTCCACATATTTGGCTCTCAGTTTGTCCAGTTCTTTCTGCCTCTTTGCTTTTAACTCCGTCAGGAGTCGCATTTTCTCCTTTTCTATGGCTGCCTCTGCTCTAATGAACATTTGATTGGTGTAGTAGCTTCCACCGTTGGCCATAGACATCTTGTCAATTTTGTCCAGAAGCTTACTGGTTTGTTTAGGGTCTTTGATTTCATTGTTAAGGACATGGTATCGATGGTAGCACTTCTGAATGATGGCTTGCAGTTCAGGACTCTCTGAAATATAGCCCTCAATGCTTTGCTTCTTTAGCTGGTCTCCATGGGTGAACAACACCATTGTGTATTTAGCTGCATCTTCACCAAAAGTGGTCTGAATCATCTGGACGGTTTCCTTCTCCTCCTGGGTGAACCTGCCCAGCTGGAGAACCACCAGGAAGGCGTGAGGACCAGGAGCAGACAGAGAGATGCACATCTTGATCCTCTTCAACACTTCTTCTTGGGTGAAATTAGTGTCAAACAGCCCCGGAGTGTCAATGATGGCGACCTTTCGACCGCCGACATTCCCCTTAGCTTTCTGGCATTCAGACGTCATGGAAGACGGAGACAGCTCAGACTCAAACGCTTCTCTCCCCAGGATGGTGTTTCCTGCTGCGCTCTTTCCCACTCCAGTCTTCCCGACTAGAACAATCCTCCTTTCATTTAGTTCTGTGGCACCTCCGAACCCTGTCGGATAGAAATACACCGTTCGTCACACAGGCCTGTGTTGTCAAACACAGAGATTGTGTGCTATGAGGGGTGGAAATAACACACAAAAATTGAGTGATAAATGATTAAGTGATCTAATTAAAGCCGATTTGATTCAAACAGTCGTGATGTGACTATGTCTTCCATTCATCATGCACAACACAAAATTGCCATTTATCATTTAAGGAAAATGGCCCTTAAAGGTGTAAGTACGTAAGAAAACAATTTTAAACAGTGTTGCTCTGATAATTAACTAGCTTGTGTCACTGTCTTCTGTCTACCATTCATCATTCACAATACCCAATTGACATATGTCAATCAAAAACCACGCTGCTTACAAGGATGACACGCAATTGTGAAGTGTTGTCTCTTTTCATTAAAATATAATTTTTGTCATTCCCCCTCACTATTGGTTTTAGTGATATTTGCATTTTAAAACAGCATCCCCGCTGGGCATAACATTTCAGGCGGAGAGTGGTACAGGAGACAGCGAGAAGCTTTCAAAACAAACACCCATAAATTTGAAGTCGGAATTTCTGAGTTCCCAAGTCGAAAATGTCATCTGGAACGCCCCCTAAAAGCGGATTTCCGACTCGGAAAGTGAGGGGAACCTCACAGTACCCCAACCTCAAAATCCAAGATGGCTGCTCCATGCATCAACAGTAGTGAAAGCCGTAGAAACAAACAGTTGATTAGCTCTTTTGTCCTTATACTGTCTCACTAAATCAGTCGTACACACACTACTTTACTAACTTCTATCTGTGGACAGTGTTACGCTGTATGTATGCACAAAAACATTCTATTGCGTTGTTATCATCTGGTATTGCTAACAATGGCTAACCTGGATAGAGCAAACCCCACTGTGAAATAATGGTTATTCCAACTTTTACTGGAACGCAGTCAACTCGGGTGTGACGTCATTCCCTGCTCTGGCTTCCAAGGTAAATGGAACGCACCATAACTGCAAAGCTGTATTCATATTCATTCAACCAGGCACATTCAGCCCGACAAAACGTAGCAAACCATGTATTTAAACTGAAACGGTGGTGTGTTGAACACCCTGCTGTGTGCGCAAGCGCACTGCCTTTTTATCACGAGTTTACATACACGTCGCTGCTGAATGGATAACATCTCTGACATACCCACCAAACAAGAGAAAACATACCTCAAAGCACAGTGCACACCGTTTCACACAGTTCTGAGGAAACCGTCATTCAACCCAGAAACCACCGCAAAACGATGCACATCCTTTTGAGATAGGGTGAATATATTTTTCCTCTGAAGTTGAAGTACACAGAAAGTCATTAGTATATTGCATAATTTATAAGGGCCTTCTGTAAGTTATGTTGGGGTACAATGAGTTAGAATAGTAACATATTCAATACTTTTCATATCCAAAAATTACTCTAGCTGTTTGGGGCCCCTATACCTCGGGCCCTCAGGCAGTTGCCCTCCTAATAGTAAAGTCAGCTCTTGGCATTTTTCCCAAACAGGCTTGTTTTAAATGGGCACTGCACTAGTGTGTGTGTGTGTTGTCAAGTTAAGACAAAGTGTTTGCTCTAAACTACATTTACTTTGCACTTGTGTTTTAGTTTTGTGGGGTTTAATTTGAGTATGTAATTAACATCAGGATCTGCTTCTATTACTCTTTTAATTGCATCGTGGTTGGTGGAATTGTAGCCCAGTGACAAGTTATTACTCCATAGCAAAAGTAATTAAATTACTTGTTACATTACTCATTACTCAATTATTATTATTATTATTAATCAAAAGATAGGCGGTTTAATCCCAGGCTCCTCTGGCCACATGTCAAAGTGTCCCTTGTCAAAGTTGCTCACCGGATGCTGTATGTATTGTACGTATATATATATATATATATATATATATATATATTATATATAGTCCTTCGAACGTCATCCACAAGCGACAGCAGTCGGCGGGAACGAGGCAGCCGGCAGCTGCCTTCAACCTCCTACCTAACAGTCGGCTCTATCGCCTAGTTTTTATTATACTAATAAAGTGTTTTTAAAACCAAAGATACATTTTTACGTGTAAGTAAGTATTAGCCTCACGCTAATTTATCAAGACTAGGCCTACCGGCTAAACTAACGCTAGCTTCATGGCTACCTCTACACCTGGCGAGTCCCCACTCCCCCTCAGGATTTCCTCGTTGTTCAATAATACAAACAAAGAAATTGCTGACCTCAGGGAAGATGTTCGTCGGCTTTCCGAGGACTTAAAAACCAAAGATGCTTTGTTAACCGCCTGCTTGGACGTGGCTCATAATCAGTCGCTCCGGATCTCATCTCTCTCGGCGGCCTTCCAGGATACCGCGCCATGGGACCCAGCTGCCTGCCCACGCCCATCGTCCTGCTCGACACCGGTTATCAAGCCACCCTGGACTGAGGTGGTTTGCAGCCGAAAGAGAGCCTCGGGTAGGGCTCCATCGCCTCCTGCCCTCAGCCTCTCCAACCGCTTCAATGCCTTGTCGGAGTCGGAGCCGGTGGTGGCCAGTGCGGCTCACCGGGCTCGCCCCGCTTCAAAGCAGACTGACCAGCCGTCGTCACGGAAGACGATTGCTACCGCGCGGCGAAAGCTTCTGAGGGATGCGGTAGTCAGACGGTCCGGTGGCCTACACTGCCTGGATCGGCCAAATGACAACGTTCCTCAAAAACAATCTCCACAACCGAACGGTAAGCATTCTTCCTCTTCTTTTCCCTGCCCATCTGAAACCGACACTGACTGTTTTGCTCCCGTCACCGGCTACCCACACCCCCCCACTCCTCGTCCGCTCTTCCCCCTAACCACAGTAATTATTGGGGACTCCATCACTAGAGACCTACGGTTTCATAATGCTGTCACACACTGTTTTCCCGGAGCCAAAGTTGCAGACATCCTGGCTAAAGTTATGGACCTGATACCCTCATTTCCGACCTCTATCAAACGCATCGTGGTCCATTGTGGACATAACGACATGTCCACTCGGATTCAGGAGTGTGAGCGCACAAGGCGAGACTTTACCACTCTCATTGAGGCTTTAAAAAGCACTGGGAAGTCGGTTTTTATTTCGGGCCTACTTCCATCTCTAGGTCGCGGATCAGGCCTCTTTAGCAGACTACTCTCCCTTAACACCTGGCTCCAGCTCACATGCAGCATTCACAAGATAGGTTTTATTGACAACTTCAATCTGTTTTGGGAACGTGGCTCCCTGTTCAGCAGGGATGGGATTCATCCCAATACACGCGGAAGCCAGATGCTACGTGGAAATTTGCACCACGCCCTGCATACCCAGACCTCTGATTGACTGTTTACATCCCGTAAACACTCCCACAAGCACACTGACCAGACACACTCTCCCAAAGTCAATAATCAGAGATACAGCGCTACACGCCCCTCTGTGCTCCCTTCAGAGCAATCACCCATTCATAATCCCATAACCACCGTGTCTGTCCCCCGACTGAGACCGTTTAAACCAAACGCTAACAAAAGAGGTGCTATACTAAACAACCTAATTGGAATTAAAACAACCACTGCAACGATAGAACAGAATAGGAAAATCAAATGTGGACTATTAAATATTAGATCTCTGTCATCGAAAGCATTATTGGTAAACGAATTGATATCAGATAACCACATTGATTTATTCTGCCTCACCGAAACCTGGCTGGGCCATGACGAATATGTTAGTTTAAATGAAGCCACTCCTCCCAGTCATAATAATACCCAAATTCCTAGAGGCTCAGGCCGAGGAGGGGGAGTTGCAGCCATATTTGACTCAAACCTGTTAATTAATCCTAAACCTAAACTAAATTATAACTCGTTTGAAAGCCTTGTTCTTAATCTTCAACACCCAACATGGAAAACAGTACAGCCAATTATATTCGTTGTTGTTTACCGAGCACCAGGTCCATATTCTGAGTTTTTATCTGAATTCTCAGAGTTTTTATCATGCGTAGTCCTTCAATCAGACAAAGTACTTATTGTAGGTGATTTTAATATCCATGTGGACATTGACAGCAATAGCCTTAGTACTGCTTTCAATTCACTGCTAGATTCTATTGGTTTCAGTCAGAGGGTGCATAAGGCCACTCACTGTTTTAACCACACCCTCGACCTTGTGCTAGAATATGGCATCAAAATTGACGATTTAATAGTATTTCCGCAGAATCCTTTATTATCAGACCATTTTTTAATAACTTTCGAATTCCTACTACCAGACTATACGAAATTAAATAAAAGTTTCTACACTAGATGCTTATCTGACAGTGCTATAGCTAAATTTAAGGAAGCTATTCCAACAGCACTTAACTCAATGTCATGCCTTAATATAACAGAGGACTGTTATGTTAACTCTAGTCCCTCCCAACTTGATAACTTTGTAGACGCTGCTACGGCCTGCCTACGGACTACTTTAGACTCGGTTGCTCCTCTCAAAAAGAAGATGATGAAGGAAAGGAAACTAGCACCTTGGTATAACTCCCAAACTCGCAAATTAAAACAAATCTCACGAAAACTTGAAAGTAAATGGCGTTCCACCAAACTGGAAGAATCTCGTGTGGATTGGCAAGATAGTCTAAAAAATTATAGGAGGGCCCTCAGAAATGCCAGATCAGACTATTACTCAATACTAATAGAAGAAAATAAGAACAACCCAAGGTTTCTTTTCAGCACTGTAGCCAGGCTGACAAAGAGTCATAGCTCTGTTGAGCCATCTATTCCTATAGCTCTGAGCAGTGATGACTTCATGACCTTTTTTAATGATAAAATTATAACAATTAGAGAAAAAATTCATCACCTTCTGCCCACAGCTTCCAACGACTCACCATTGGGCGCAGGAGGGCTAGAGAGAACGATAAGACCTGATACTTATTTAGACGGCTTTTATCCTTTAGACTTCCAACAATTAATGTTAAGGGTCTCTTCAGCTAAGCCAACTACCTGTCTCTTAGACCCCATTCCAACGAAGCTACTTAAAGAAGCACTACCCGTGGTCAACACCACATTACTAGATACGATCAATATGTCCTTATTAACGGGTCACGTACCGCAGTCTTTTAAAGTAGCTGTGATAAAACCTATTCTGAAAAAACCCACCCTCGACCCTGAGGTCTTAGCCAACTATAGACCTATATCTAACCTCCCGTTTCTCTCCAAAATCCTTGAGAAGGTAGTCGCTAATCAATTGTGTGACTTTCTGCATAGAAATAGTCTATTTGAAGACTTTCAGTCAGGATTTAGAATGCATCATAGCACAGAGACGGCACTGGTGAAAATCACTAACGACCTTCTAACTGCTGCTGACAAAGGACTTGTCTCCGTACTTGTCTTATTAGATCTTAGTGCTGCATTCGACACTATTGACCATACCATCCTCTTACAGAGACTGGAACATTTAGTTGGCATTAAAGGAATCGCACTAAGCTGGTTTAAGTCCTATTTTTCTGAGCGATCCCAATTTGTTAATATTAACGATAAACCATCCAAATACGCTAAAGTTAGCCATGGCGTTCCTCAAGGCTCAGTGCTTGGACCAATTCTATTCTCTTTATATATGCTTCCTCTAGGCAATATTATTAGGAAACACTCAATTAACTTTCACTGTTACGCAGACGACACCCAATTATATCTGTCAATTAAGCCCGACGAAAGCGGTCAGTTAGCTAAACTTCAAGCGTGCATTAAAGATATAAAATCCTGGATGACCCACAATTTTCTGATGTTGAACTCAAACAAAACGGAAGTTATTGTGCTGGGACCCAAGCACCACCGAACTTCATTATCTAAAGATATAGCTACCCTAGATGGTATTGCCCTGGCCTCCAGCACTACTGTCAGAAATCTAGGAATCATTTTTGACCATGATCTATCCTTTAATGCCCACTTAAAACAAACCTCAAGAACAGCCTTTTTCCATCTTCGTAACATTGCCAAAATCAGGAACATCCTGTCTCAAAACGATGCTGAAAAACTAGTCCATGCATTCGTAACTTCCCGGCTGGACTACTGTAATTCTTTACTATCAGGCTGCTCAAATAAGTCCCTCAAGACCCTCCAGCTGATCCAGAATGCTGCAGCACGTGTTCTGACAAGAACTAACAAAAGAGATCACATTTCTCCTGTATTAGCTTCTCTGCATTGGCTTCCTGTAAAATCCAGGATTGAATTTAAAATCCTTCTCCTGACCTACAAAGCACTAAATGGTCAAGCACCATCATACATAGAAGAGCTCTTAGTACCTTATTGTCCCACTAGAGCACTGCGCTCCCAGAACTCAGAGCTACTTGTGGTTCCTAGAGTCTCTAAAAGTAGAATGGGAGCCAGAGCCTTCAGCTACCAGGCTCCTCTCCTGTGGAACCAGCTCCCAACTTGGGTTCGGGGGGCTGACACCGTCGCCACATTTAAGAATAAACTGAAAACCATCATCTTTGATAAAGCTTATAGTTAGGGAGTGAGGAGTTGCAGCACAGTAGAGTAGAGTAGAGGGAGGCAGGAAGTACAAGCCCGTTCCGGCAGGGGAGAGTACGAGCCCGGTCCAGGGCCCCTCTCTTTAGCCTGCCTCTCTTAGTTATGCTATTATAACTCTAGACTGCTGTGGGAAGCTCCTTCCAAGGACACAATGAGCCGCTCCCTCTTCTCTCTTTTCACTTGTCTCCTTTTGTGTGCATCTTAGTCCCAGAAATGCCTGTTACTAACCTAGCTCTGGGGAGTTTTCTCCCCGGAGTCCCTTTGCTTCTTCTTCACCCAGAACATCGCCTTGGAATTGGGTGGCACCTACACCGGGGTTCTGGGCGCAGCTGACGCTATGGACTTACTACACCCTGCTACGCTCTGCGTTTCCCCGCAGTGTCCGACTGCGTCCTGCCGCGTCCAACCGCGTCCACCCAGGCTGCTGTGCCACACTACACCCCGTAACGCCCTGCTGTGCCCTACTATGACATGAACTACTATGACTACCATTGTGATCACTGCTTCACTATCTTTATTATGACTATTATTGCCACCATTCACCACTCCCCCAACTGGTGCCGTCAGACACCGCCTACCAAGAGTCTGGGTCTGTCCGAGGTTTCTTCCTAACAAAAAAGGGAGTTTTTCCTTGCCACTGTCGCAATAGCTACTGCTAATGCTTGCTCTTGAGGCAACCACTGTAATAGTTGGGGCTTCGTAAAGTACAGAGTTTGGTCTAGACCTACTCTATCTGTAAAGTGTCTCGAGATATCTCTTGTTATGATTTGATACTATAAATAAAATTGAATTGAATTGAATTGAATTATATTTAGGAGGGGTTAAAGTCAATAATTGAATTTCACTACATTGTGCTTGTATGTGACGAATTGTGAAGTATGAAGTTTTTTTGTATCTCTTGTTCTAAGTAATTGATAGCATACATTTGGTAATTCCCTGAAATGACTGCTGCCTTTGTTTGCGCTGGATGTTTGGCAGCAGTCACAGATAAAGATAAAGATATGAGAAATATGAAGACTGAAACAACTCTACCCTTTGTTAAACTCTTGTACTCTGTTACATGTACTGTGCATGGAACTGATCTCGACAGCTGCTAGTTGGTCACACGTGTACTTCCTGTAATTATTAACATGCTGAAGATTATGGGCACATTAATGACTATAACTATATAAAATAGACTCCCAATGCCAATGACCCATTCATCTGATGACATCAGCTTCTATGGTGAAATTCTTACAAGCAGCCACTTGATGTCAGTGTTGGCTCAGGGTTACAAAAAACTACACGCACGCACGCTTACACACACACACACACAAATTTGAAGCTCTTGTACTTTACTGGAGTCTTTTCTTTTCATGCCACTTTCTACTTCTACTCCACTACATTTCAGAGAGAAATATTATACTTTTTACTCCACTACATTCATCTGTTATAGCTTCAGTTACTAGTTACTTTAGTCACTCCACTACATTCATCTGTTACAGCTTTAGTTACTAGTTACTTTAGTCACTCCACTACATTCATCTGTTACAGCTTTAGTTACTAGTTACTTTAGTTACTCCACTACATTCATCTGTTACAGCTTTAGTTACTAGTTACTTTAGTCACTCCACTACATTCATCTGTTACAGCTTTAGTTACTAGTTACTTTAGTTACTAGTTACTTTAGTCACTCCACTACATTCATCTGTTACAGCTTTAGTTACTAGTTACTTTAGTCACTCCACTACATTCATCTGTTACAGCTTTAGTTACTAGTTACTTTAGTTACTCCACTACATTCATCTGTTACAGCTTTAGTTACTAGTTACTTTAGTCACTCCACTACATTCATCTGTTACAGCTTTAGTTACTAGTTACTTTAGTTACTCCACTACATTCATCTGTTACAGCTTCAGTTACTAGTTACTTTAGTTACTAGTTACTTTAGTCACTCCACTACATTCATCTGTTACAGCTTTAGTTACTAGTTACTTTAGTTACTCCACTACATTCATCTGTTATAGCTTTAGTTACTAGTTACTTTAGTTACTCCACTACATTCATCTGTTACAGCTTCAGTTACTAGTTACTTTAGTTACTCCACTACATTCATCTGTTATAGCTTCAGTTACTAGTTACTTTAGTTACTAGTTACTTTAGTTACTCCACTACATTCATCTGTTATAGCTTCAGTTACTAGTTACTTTAGTTACTCCGCTACATTCATCTGTTACAGCTTTAGTTACTAGTTACTTTAGTTACTCCACTACATTCATCTGTTACAGCTTTAGTTACTAGTTACTTTAGTTACTCCACTACATTCATCTGTTACAGCTTTAGTTACTAGTTACTTTAGTTACTCCACTACATTCATCTGTTATAGCTTGTTACTAGTTACTTTAGTTACTCCACTACATTCATCTGTTATAGCTTCAGTTACTAGTTACTTTAGTTACTCCACTACATTCATCTGTTATAGCTTCAGTTACTAGTTACTTCAGTTACTAGTTACTTTAGTCACTCCACTACATTCATCTGTTACAGCTTTAGTTACTAGTTACTTTAGTTACTCCACTACATTCATCTGTTATAGCTTTAGTTACTAGTTACTTTAGTTACTCCACTACATTCATCTGTTACAGCGTTAGTTACTAGTTACTTTAGTTACTCCACTACATTCATCTGTTCCAGCTTTAGTTACTAGTTACTTTAGTTACTCCACTACATTCATCTGTTATAGCTTCAGTTACTAGTTACTTTAGTTACTAGTTACTTTAGTCACTCCACTACATTCATCTGTTACAGCTTTAGTTACTAGTTACTTTAGTTACTCCACTACAGTCATCTGTTACAGCTTTAGTTACTAGTTACTTTAGTTACTCCACTACATTCATCTGTTATAGCTTTAGTTACTAGTTACTTTAGTTACTCCACTACATTCATCTGTTACAGCGTTAGTTACTAGTTACTTTAGTTACTAGTTACTTTAGTTACTCCACTACATTCATCTGTTATAGCTTCAGTTACTAGTTACTTTAGTTACTAGTTACTTTAGTTACTCCACTACATTCATCTGTTACAGCTTCAGTTACTAGTTACTTTAGTTACTAGTTACTTTAGTTACTCCACTACATTCATCTGTTATAGCTTTAGTTACTAGTTACTTTAGTTACTCCACTACATTCATCTGTTACAGCTTCAGTTACTAGTTACTTTAGTTACTCCACTACATTC
Organism: Sander lucioperca; assembly: GCF_008315115.2. NCBI lineage: Eukaryota > Metazoa > Chordata > Actinopteri > Perciformes > Percidae > Sander > Sander lucioperca. The sequence goes on along the minus strand of NC_050190.1, from coordinate 856,307 downwards.
ATCTGTTATAGCTTCAGTTACTAGTTACTTTAGTTACTAGTTACTTTAGTTACTCCACTACATTCATCTGTTATAGCTTCAGTTACTAGTTACTTTAGTTACTAGTTACTTTAGTTACTCCACTACATTCATCTGTTATAGCTTCATTTACTAGTTACTTTAGTTACTAGTTACTTTAGTTACTCCACTACATTCATCTGTTACAGCTTTAGTTACTAGTTACTTTAGTTACTCCACTACATTCATCTGTTATAGCTTTAGTTACTAGTTACTTTAGTTACTCCACTACATTCATCTGTTACAGCTTTAGTTACTAGTTACTTTAGTTACTCCACTACATTCATCTGTTATAGCTTTAGTTACTAGTTACTTTAGTTACTCCACTACATTCATCTGTTCCAGCTTTAGTTACTAGTTACTTTAGTTACTCCACTACATTCATCTGTTACAGCTTTAGTTACTAGTTACTTTAGTTACTCCACTACATTCATCTGTTACAGCTTTAGTTACTAGTTACTTTAGTTACTCCACTACATTCATCTGTTATAGCTTTAGTTACTAGTTACTTTAGTTACTACTTTAGTTACTCCACTACATTCATCTGTTATAGCTTTAGTTACTAGTTACTTTAGTTACTCCACTACATTCATCTGTTATAGCTTTAGTTACTAGTTACTTTAGTTACTCCACTACATTCATCTGTTATAGCTTTAGTTACTAGTTACTTTAGTTACTAGTTACTTTAGTTACTCCACTACATTCATCTGTTCCAGCTTTAGTTACTAGTTACTTTAGTTACTCCACTACATTCATCTGTTACAGCTTTAGTTACTAGTTACTTTAGTTACTAGTTACTTTAGTTACTCCACTACATTCATCTGTTATAGCTTTAGTTACTAGTTACTTTAGTTACTCCACTACATTCATCTGTTCCAGCTTTAGTTACTAGTTACTTTAGTTACTCCGCTACATTCATCTGTTCCAGCTTTAGTTACTAGTTACTTTAGTTACTCCACTACATTCATCTGTTACAGCTTTAGTTACTAGTTACTTTAGTTACTCCACTACATTCATCTGTTACAGCTTTAGTTACTAGTTACTTTAGTTACTCCACTACATTCATCTGTTATAGCTTTAGTTACTAGTTACTTTAGTTACTCCACTACATTCATCTGTTCCAGCTTTAGTTACTAGTTACTTTAGTTACTCCACTACATTCATCTGTTACAGCTTTAGTTACTAGTTACTTCACATATTAAGACATTTGCAGACAAAACGCATCTAGTTCATAAATATACAATGTTTTATTATAAATTAAACTACCCGATAATATAACGGCCGTGCGGAATAATCGCACGAAAAAACGTCCCCCAGTGTACAGATGATTTCAAACCTGAAAGCGGGGGATAGACTGCGCAAATAATGCGCAGCTTGGAGCACCTTTGGGCATTTTTAGTTGACGTTAACACGGAAGCGGGTTCCATTCATTGACCATACATTTCTGTCAGTTTGATGTTAAAGTTTTCCGATGGGATCGGTTTCTTCCGTACACTGTATGGTTTCTTCTGCGAGTTAAATCAGACAGACAGCAGAGAAGATTAATAACAAGTTATACTTATTAATATAGGTGAGGCCTAGTGATGACGGAGAAAGGCCGTGCTCCCGCAGCCCGGGCGGTGCTGCAGCAGTGTCTGCGGGCCAGCCTGCAGGTGAAGCCCGCAGAGGAACACTCCGAGGCCCAGTCTGTCCAGGTGACCACCAAGTATTCAGTAAAAGTACTAATACCACACTGTAAAAACACTCTGTTACAAGTAACAGTCATGCATTGAAAATGTTACTTCAGTAAAACTATGTATCCTCAGGAAAATGTATTTAAAGCATTACAAGTAAAAGTACTCAATGCAGAACTCTCCTCCCATTGTAGAAAGTGTAAAGGATCCAACCAGTTGTGTATTTAATGGTCTAATCATCTCAGCTGGACTTGTAGCCGTTATATTGTCGGGTAGTTTAATTTATAATAAAACATCAGATTTTATAAACTACATGTGTTTTGTGTGCAGAAATCTTAATGTGTAAAGTAACTAGTAACTAAAGCTGTCAGTGTAATGTAGTGGAGTAAAAACTACAATATTTCACTCTGAAATGTAGCGGAGTAGAAGTAGAAAGGGGCATGAAAAGAAAAGACTCAAGTAAAGTACAAGTATCGCAACATTTGGACTCAAGTACAGTACTGGAGTAAATGTACTTAGTTACATTCCACCACTGAAATTAGCAAGTTAGTTTTTTTCCTGAGCTTCCAGCTACACTTTGTAGACTTAATCAGGATAAAACAGGAAAACATGGATGACTTTTTTTTATCTTTAGGCGCAAGAAACAATGTATATGTAATTCTTTTTCTTTTTTTGCAATTTTTTTGTTGTTGGAAAAAGCTGGACTGAACCTGTACTTTCACAAAGTTTTATCAAGTTTATATCAAGCAATTCATTTTGTGTTTGGGCAAATCCAAATCATTTCTGTTTCCTGACACCGTTGTTCTTTTATAGCACACAGGCAGGTTTAAATGGAGTTCATCTGTAGAGAGTAACTTATGATTAAAAAAGAGATGGCTCCAGTAATTGGCATCACAATAGTAAGATGAAGGATGAATTGGGTTATTGGGAATGAATGAGACCTGGACCAAGAGTTGACGGCTGGCTGCTTATTGGTCCACATCATTGATGCCACTTTGTGTTTTTCAGATTGACAGAGGGATGGTGATCTACGTGTGTTTCTTTAAAGGCGCCACAGACGTCATCCTGCCCAAGATGGGTCAGTGACCTACATATTACATTAACATAATGTCTCCACATTTGGCTTAATGCACGTTTTTTTGGATTATTATCTCTGAACATTGCACATGTTTTTACTTTATACTGTGAACACTTGCACGTTCCTTGGTCAATAGTTTTGCACATTGCATCATCCTTGTTTCAAATACTGTACAGCTCTTATTATTTTTTTAAAACAGATGTTTTTTACATATCTTCTGATATGTTTGTCATATTTTTGAATCCTTCTCTTTACTAGGGCTGCACAATATATGTTTTTTTTTAATCGTCATCGCACTATTAACTGGCGCAATAACCATATCGCGTAAGGCTGCAAAATATCGAAAAAGTGCTCATATGCTTTTTGGCTTTCCCCCTTCCCTTTATCGTGTTATATATCTTTTTTGTGCATGTTATAGGTTCATAAAGTGAAAAAGCCCAAAGTCCACCCCAAAGGGACTTACCATCAACAGAAAACACTGTTCACAAACTGCTCCAAACAGCTCTATTGTAGTCCAGCCTTTACTTCAGAGACAAACGTGGTCACTTTGGAACACACGTTATAATGCTCGCCTAGCTGCTAGCATGGCACGCCCTCATACTCTGCTTCTGACTGGCTAGTAGTCCTTACCTAGGTACTGTCAGGGCACGCCCTCATACTCTGCTTCTGACTGGCTAGTAGTCCTTACTGAGGTACTGAGCATGTGCGACTCCCAACAAAGATGTTACAGCAGTGTGATGTCTCACTCTGTAGCTAAAACAGAGAGCTCAACACACAGGGTGAAAAGAGGAGCTGCAGCAATGTGCAGTACAACAAAAATATGATGCTTTTAGAAAATTAAACCATGTAAACCTATTCTGATATAACCTCTAAATACAATTATGAACCTGAAAATGAGCATAATATGAGCACTTTAATGTCCGTTTATCGCAAGTAATATCGTCATCGCGATATTCAACAACGTTATCGCATATTTTCCTCATATGGTGCAGCCCTACTCTTTATGATTCTTGACTTTTGTGTACTTGTTTTTTCTTTTCTCTCACAAGGTTTTTCATTATGCACCATGATACCAAGGCTGCTGGTGTAAACATTGTGTCCTCCCCTCTCTCTCCCTCATCCAGTGTCCACGCTGTTAAACCTGCGGCTGTGTGAGTCCGACTCGGGGAAGATGGTGTCGGTGTTGGAGCTTCCCGGCAGCCTGCTGATTGTCCCTCAGGCCACGCTGGGCGGGAAGGCCAAAGGCAGGGCCATGCAGTACCACGACAACATCAGCAAAGAGGACGGCCTGCGGCTCTACGCCGCCTTTGTTTCTCTGTGCGAGAAGGAGCTGACGGCCGCTGCTTCAGCTGAAGTGACGGTGAAACATGGGACGTATGGAAACAGACAAGTGCTGAAACTCGACACCAATGGACCATACACACATCTGATGGACTTTTAATCAATGAAGCTTTACTAGTGCCCTGATGGAGGTCCAAAATGTCTCTTAGTTATTGTCCAAATATCTACCAACAAGGCTGGAAACAGTACCTAAGACTTTATGTATTGATATATGCAGGGCTTTAAATTGACACCTGCCAACCCGCCAAATGAGGGTTAAAAATTACCTTTGGCCGATAACATTGTGAAGTTACTAACCAAATATGGCCGGCTACAGAAATGTTGCCAGATTGGTCTGTTTTTTGCCAAGAAATGTGGCCGTTTTTGGCTTGGAAAACTCCCATGAACACCATGTCATGACGTGTCGTACAACCGCCGGCTGCCTGCGTAGCGTGTGGTATCGATTACGGGCTACGCTGAAACGGAGAAGACGGACACAACAGCGAGAGACAAACTCTGCAATTAAAGTAAAGTTAGGAAAACTCAATTTGGCTAGTGGAAAAATGGGATTGGCTGGAAACTTTAAGAATCTACCAGACTTGTTGTCTGGTGATCAAAAAGGTGAATTTAAAGCCCTGGATGTATAATAGACCAAACTACATTGGAATATTGTGTAATGTTGTTTAGTGCAGTTTTTGTGAATCGCCCCACAGACGTGAGTAAGTAGAATGCAAAAATTCTCAAATGTGCATGACAACATACACACTCAAATTTCTTAGGAGTAGGAGTCTTAAAATGTCTTCCCAAAGCCACGACATGTTTGTAAATTCTGCAGTAAGAGAACTCTAGCTTGGAAAAACCCCTGCTAAATGCACAGTGCCGTCTGGTAAATGTAGTAAAGGAGTATTGGGGGTCTGGTGCTGTTTTTTCTGGTTCTAGTGAAGGGAAATCTTAATGCTCCAGCATACAGTGATAATGTAGACAATAGGGGTTGTTTCAACAGTTTGTGGAAGGCCATTTCCTGTTTCAGCATTACATGCCCCCATGCACAAAGAAAGCATCTTTTTTTCCAAGGACTCCTGGCCAGCATAATTATTTTTTGTACAAACAGAAGGCAATACATTATAAAGAGATACATCATTTCACATGGGATTAAAACGCATAATGTTAAAAAAAATGTTTTGTTTATTTTGTCCACCCTCTGTGAGCCTCCTGGCCAGCAGGGGGAGCACTAAGCTGTGTTTAAAGACACACCAAAAAACAGCATTCAGTGATGTGAGTCGAGTGCAGATGTGAGTTGCGCATTAGAGGATGGCATTGAACATTTAAAATTTAAAACAGCTTATTATGTAGGTGTGTGCCTGTGGTAACGTGCGCTTGTTGCCCCGTGTGAGCTGATGACCTCATCTGTTGACATTTCTGAATGCCTTCCTACAGCTGCTTAATAAAAGCTTTCCACACAAACAAACATACTTGTGTCATTAGTATGAGATTAGAACTGTGTCGGCTCAGGCCGGGCTCGGACATAAATATCTTAATGCCTGTCGGGCTCGGGCCGGGCTCGGTTACTGCTCTGGTGGACGCGGGCCGGGCTCGGACAGAAAAATGCGGCCCGATCCGCACTCTAGTGCGCATGCGTCACTTTGCGACAAGTAGGCTACGAGAACCTGCTAACGAGAGACTTCTGTAATGTCAAGACAATAATAATGGACCTACATAACGAAGTTGGTTCACTGCTGGCTACAAGTTAGCAATCAGACACAATAAAGGCTGTCACTTGAATGGCGTTTTGAGCTAACGTTAGCAATCAAACAATCATAGATAGCTACAGCGTTTGTAAAATGATTTCCATCTTCTGTTATCGTTTGTAATGAGAAAAATTTATTATTTTATGGATTTCACAAATTTCAGTATGACTCAGCGTTATGCCGTAAACCGTTTACATCTGAGCAGGTGCGACTCACATCTGCACTCGACTCACATAATACATCCATGCTCACATCGGGTATGACGGATTGGAACATGACTCCTGATGAGTGGAAAGATGGATGGCCCTCTCAATTTTACAGTAATCATTACAACCCCATAATTAGAGAATGTATGAATATGAACTGCCTGGTTGAGATATGGAGAGTTTTAAACCCAGAGGAAAAACAATACACATCTAGGATTGACTACTTAGTCCAGTCATTTTATGAAAAAAAGTACAACAAATTGCAACAGAAGCAAACTCAACTGATTTTGTCTCCTCAATATGTCCTGAGTAAGGGAAAAAAAGCCCCGAAGAATCCCATTAGGGGAAAGTTTAGAAAAAGACCCAAATATAGCCTATTCATACGCCTATTCATTCTTTTTCTCACATGAATAGGGTAAATATTTTAACCTTTAGATATCACCATGAAAATTACTGAGTTGATTATTTACATCAAGACAAACAAAAAATGTATTACAAGTTTTTTGAAATTGTTTGGTAACATGGGCAAACGGTGCATAATCTAATTACGTATGTGCTAATTTGCATAAATACCACAACAGATCTAAACATTGGGTATAGCCAGGTGAAATGTCTTGTTGAATCTATTCTAGGCTACCCATGAGCATTAATACACAGAGGCAGGAAGAAGTACTTTAAACCAGCCTTTATTAATTATTATTGCAGAGATGGGGTCTAATAAAGGTCAAACCCCACATTAACGGTTGGAAAAATGAGCTGAAGCTTTTTGCTACATCTCTACAGTACATGACAAAGGAAAACGTCAAGAGACTCTTTAATTTGTTGGACTTTCATTCCCTACTGGACTAAAAAGACCCCCAGTATCTTTTATTTTCTTTATTTGTTATGTTTTATTGTTTATATTGTCTCTACCTCAAAGCTGTCAACACTTTTTTTTGACAAATGTACAAACAAATTGTGCCTTGATTGTTAGTATCGCTATTTACAATAAAGAGTTAAAAAAAAACATCGGGTATGGGTATGACACGTTATGCCGTAAACCGTTTAAATCTGAGCATGCGCAACTCACATCTGCACTCGACTCACATCGGGTAGTGACAACAGAGACCATCAAACACAGCAGTGGCTTCAGACATGTTTGATAAGGTAAGTGGGGGGGGGGGTGTGGAAATACATTACAGATAATGTAGTAGGCTACAGGTAGCATCTGAGTTTATAACCTTTTAATTCCCAGAGATGAATAGATAGAAGGTGAAAGAAGTGAGAAATCTTGCCCATTCTGTTATTTAGCCTATATATTCATTTATTCATAGTGATGTTGGATTCAAGACTATAAATTCAACAGTAAACACGAGACAGCGGTGGAGTTTAATATTTGTTACACTGCAGTTACACAGACTGACATGTCACATGTGAATGTCACGTGTTTATCACCACAGACTATGGCAGAATTTCAGTTCTTTCACAACTTGAAGTCGTACCTGGAGACCGGGCAAATGCTGTCTAGTTGGGAAAAATCAATGAGATGGAAGATCACCCGGTCCGCCTGCACTTTCATCCTAAAGGGTAATTTTTGTTGTCCGACGTACAAGAAACCAGATACAAGATTGATTGATTTATTGCACAACAGCAGTGAAATGAAGACTGGTCAACTCCATGACTGTGTAAAGACTTTAAAAAGTAGATAAATATAATTTAAAAATAATAGATGATGATGATGTGTGTGTGTGTGTGTGTGTGTGTGTGTATTGGGGGGGGGGGTTACCTGCTGCAGGAATGGAGTTGACATTTGTGTGCCTGTGTACCCCCACCCAATGATCCTGTCCTAACAGATGGTAGGCTGTTTTACACTGGCCCAGCTCAGAAGTACCTTCGCATGGTGGTGATGTCAGAGCAGGAGAAGAAATCCGTGCTCACTGAGTGCCACGACCAGAGCAACCATAATGGGGTCAGGAGCACCCGGAACCGTGTGATTTCAAGTTACTATTGGCAAAGTTTAATACAAGATGTGGAGAACTGGGTAAGAATGGGTAAAAAGCTAAAACATCTGTACCAATCTCACTTATCTTAAAGAATATACATGCTGCCAAACCACACCAATGTAGGCCTACATGTTTTTGTAAATTGGCTTCTGATATAGGTCAGGTGCTGTCAGGTCTGTCAGGTCAATGACCCCATCCTCCACCCAATAAAGGTAAGATCTTATCAAACTTAAAACCTAAAACATGTATTTGCAATAGTTTTGAGCTGTCTGTGTGACATATAAGTAGTTGTCAGATAAGACTTTCTTAGTTAAACATGTATTTATATTTATCATAGAATTACAGTATCTGAAATCCGTATAGGCCAGTTTAAAAAAAATCATGGTAAACCATAAATAAATTAAATAACATTGCTGTGGTACATTTATGTTTATATAACCGAAAATGTAAGCTACTGTTAAAAAATTTCAGATATGGACATTTTAAAGATGTTTAAAGTATTTGTATTGATGTTTAAAATATTTATTGTTTTATTTGTTGGTGTGTGTAGGATGACAACAACTTTAAAAATACTTAAGTGAAGATAAGATAAGCCTTTATTGATTCCCAGAAGCGGTTGTTGCAGCTGTGCAATTACATACATAAGAACAGATGAATAGAGACATTAAAAAAAGATTATAAAGTAAGTAAAATTATAAAAATAAATTAGTTTCAGTTATAAGGAATAAAATGTCACAGTTTTACAAACCTGGTCATACAATAAACAACATACACAGTTTTATATAGTAGTTAATTTAAATGTATTGATATATTTTAAAATATATTAAGATATTCGTGCCCAAAAGTTACAAGCTAAATTTAAACTTTTATTTTGAAACTTTCGATACCGGAACATACAAGGTTGTTACTGCTAGCTTAAATGTGCGAACCACCAAACGCCACATTTAGCTACTAGTTTGACCTAAAATGTAATACTTTAGAGAATTGATATGTGCATTTAGATGCACTGAACTAATTTAACTCGTTTATGGGAACAGCTGAGTCGAAAAAATAACGCGCTGAAAGTTGAGTTTTTGTTGAAAGTTGACGACGGTGTAACGAGAATTAGTGTTTACTGGACGAAATATGTTCTAAGGTGGGAAACGGTTTTCAGTAGGGAAATGTTAGCTATTTTCGTGATAAATGTGTTGTTTGAATATAACATGTATGTTTTTGTGGTATCAGAGTCATGGATATAGTCTGTCTGCATGTGTTCTCTTAAAGGGTTAACGTTAGATACTTTATAACAGGGAATATCGTTTTCATTATTAATTAATCTAGCTAGCTGTTACTATTTTCCAATTCATCAATGGATGATTTGTTTATAAATTGTTAACAATAATGTGTCCACCACGTCACTAATGCTCAGTCTTAAAATACAAAAATAAATGCCCAAATGCATTCTATAAAAAGTGTGAAAAGTCAGCCAATGTTGAATTGTGTGCTTATTAGCAGCAACTAAGACAAGTTTAGCATTCCTATTTAATAAGTAACAAACCACTAATTGACAATTTGTTCAAGCTGTCATCAATGGCATGCTCATCACATTATAGGAGCTCAATAGGATGTGAGAAAATATTAAATATCCGAGGTCCTTTCTATATGAAATGATAAGCATATTTAATCATTTGCGTATTAGCTGCACACAAAAAAAACAAGTTCAGCAGACTAACTTAATAAATATCAAACAATTAATTCAATACCAAAATTGTAATCAATAAATTGATTCATGTTTGAAGCTTTAGATTAGACTGACTGATGAGGATGTATTTTGTGATTGTCATATGAGTTAAAGAGTTGAAGCATCACCTCTCTATATCTTTGCCCTTTCCCTCACAGATGCCTTCTTATGACTTTTTGGATGAGGTGGAGCTGTTATTGCGGGGAGGAGTGCATCCTGTAGACGCAAAGAGCTCAAAGAAAGTAACCAGAGCCAGCAAACACTTTATCTATAAAGGTATTTGAGAGCTACACTGGCAGGTGTGCCCAGCGATGCGTCTTACACATTAGAGAACATTGTTTCCTCTCAGTGCAGAGCAGTTAAATCCTCGATGTAGTCCAGTTTCCATCAATTGTCCACACTTTGAGCATCACAAATAAACCTTTATGATATTAAAGTGGAAGCCGAAAATCTCACAGACAGATATCTAAGAAACCGGACGAATAACAAACTGTCTGCAATATAATATAAACATAGCATTGCTGTCTGCAAGGGCGTAGCGGACACCGAGTACACACATACACACACACACACACACACACACACACACACACACAACCCAACATACATATATTACATACATATATTTACAGCACCACCTCCCACAAAATACTTCCAACTTCCCTGTAATTCATAGATTCAAATGTGAAAAAATGTCTAACGTTTTGCATATTGAGGAACTTAGTCGAATATTTGGTTCATTGGCATGCTCTGCCTCCGTGTGGCCAGTTAAAATGTGGTCTCCCATTGGTGCAAGATGCGGCATTAAAACACTATGGAACGGTTTATGGAAATGTCTGTGTTTCCATCAATCATAAATGAAATGTAGGCTACTTGGAATCTGTGATTTAGAGAGACAAATGGTAGAGGATCTTTTCCAAACTGTTACCATATATATTGTCAACAACATTTGGCTCAGTCCCGATGACAGTAGGCCTCCTGTACTACATTTCATTCACAAGTTCAAGTGCTCAGAGGTCTATGTCAGAGTTTGTTAAACATCTTGATAATCAGCCCCTTTGGAAATCCTCAGTCAGTTGGTTTCAAAAAGCAACTATTGACTATTGATGATCTTTTTTTTGGTGAAATAGTTTTCCTTATCCTGTTTTTGAAGAGTAACAGCCTGCTCAGTCTTCAACTAGTGATAGACTGATTTTATCGTCCGGCCGATATATCGGGCCGATATTTGCGTTTTTATGTGTATCCGCATCGGCCGATACGCGGCTGCTGCGTTCGCCGATAGTTTTTTCCCGGCATTATTTACAGACAGGCGTCCACAGGCAGATCTGTGTTGCTGGAGACGCTGCAGTTCACGTGCAGACCATGCACTGCCCCTCCCCCACTAGCAGAGTGCTGGTGCTGGAAGCCTGGCAGGCTTTCAGCACCACGGCAGTCTTACAGCACCACGGCAGTCTTAAATTACAAATCAAGCACTTTATTTCAATGGCTACTTTTCAGGTTTATTGTTTTCTTAAATTATTTAAATGTGTTGACAAAGGACATTTTGTGATGACCTGATTATATCTGTCTTATAATATGTCAGCAAGCAATGCCTCATCAAGGCTGTGTTGTAGATGTTGATGAAAGCCTTTCACCCTTGCACAGTTAACCATATGCAGTGCACCCATCCATATGATGCACATTGCACACATAATTTGGGTGATATGAATGTAAGATGATTGCAGAAGTGACACTGATCTGTGTTTTTGTTTATTATTTTTAAAGAAATGGCAGAGCAGATTCCCGAAAACATACATTTTTATGATGTAAATTGAGGGAGCAAAAGCAGTGTTGGCTCCAAAAAAGCCCGTATCGGTCATCGGCTAAGGCTGATGAAAAAAAAAATCGGTATCAGCACTAAAAAATCCATATCGGTCCATCCCTATCTTCAACCTTTCTGACTGATTTTGCTGACTGAATTTCAGTTACACATTCATGACAAAATGAATTTCTGGCTATGCTGGATTACATAGAAGTTAATTTGGGAGCATGCAAGGGGGGAAATCACTCACCCCACCACCATTTGTGAAATAAGTATTCAGATCTTTTACTCAAATGAAAGCAGCAATTCCACGGTGTTAAAATACTCTGTTACAAGTAAAAGTCCTGCATATTAGCCTCAAAATGTACTTAAAAGTACTCATTCTGCAGAATGGCTCAGTTCTTTTATAGATTATGTTACTGGATTTTAGGCAGCGATGCATTCATGTGTGAGTGTCACTAAACACGTTGCAGCTGGTCAATGTGGAGCTAATTTCAGCTACCTTATATACTGCAGTTTAATCTATAGTGATAGGTCACAATTTGTTCATTGATTCATATTCTCTATTAATAATCTGAATCTGCAAAGCAACTAAGGTCAAATACAATAGAGGAGTAAAAAGTACAGTATTTTCCTTTAAGAGGAGTATAAAGTAGCATAAAATAAAAAAATACCCACCACCCCCAATGTTGAAACAAAACCTACGCCCTTGCTTGAGTAACTTTCCACCACTGTCCACCACACATGATGAAAAGTAGTGACCGTTGTTCCTCTCCGGATCCTCCAGATGACTGTCTGTGGCGTACGTATCGAGGCCGCCTCCTCCGCGTTGTCAGAAGCGACGAGGAGGTGAGGGAGATCCTGGTCCGTTACCATGACAACAACAACCACGCTGGTCGTGTGCGGGCAGTAAAGGAGATAATGGTGAGTTCAGGTGACATCTTGAATGGGCACGAAAAGGACTTGAAGTGATTGTATTGTGTACTGACTGTATGGCTCTTGGGCTTATTTATTATGTCTAGTTTGGATATGTTAGTAGTCGGTTTGATTTAACTGGCAGATAAAACATGTACACTGGTTGTGTGTGTGTGTGTGTGTGTGTGTGTGTGTGTGTGTGTGTGTGTGTGTGCGTGCGTGCGCGCGCGCACTGTATGTATGTAGGTATGTGTATGCATGTGTGCATGGAAGAATGTATATAGGCAGGCATGTATGTATGTATGTGTATATATACATATAAATAGGTGGTGTGGTCTGTCCGTCCAGATGATGTATTATTGGGTGGGAGTGACGGAGGCGGTGAAGACCTGGATCAGAGCTTGTGCTGTTTGTCAGAGCCGAAGTCCCGGCGAAGCACCCAACCCACCCGTCCGCTTCTGCCTGGCCTACGGCTGCGATGCCTCCAGCTACGTTTACCCTGAGCTCAGCTTCCACAGGTCAGACCACACATTTACAACGCTGTATGATAAGCTAAAAAAAGGAGGAAAAAAAAGGCTTATTCTTCCAAGTCTGGTCTGATTATTACCAGAACCAAAGAGTTTATTTTCAGTTTTCTGTTTATGTTCTGTTGACTCTGCTCTGATAAGGCTCAGTTGTGAAGTTAGCCTACAGTTAGCAACGCTAAGGCTAAATCATAGCTTATTTTTTGAGCATACCTAAAAATATGCCACCCAAAGTGCTTTACAGAAATATAGCAAACAGGTAATGCAAAAAAAAAAATAGAAGAGGCTAATTAAAATCCATTTCAATGAATAACAATAAGTTAATCATGAAAATAATGAATTAAGGTATACAAAATACAACTGGCATATTGCGCAAAGAACCTTTAAATAGTCATGTTGTCAATATGCAGATGAGATATACTATACTTTATTGTCATTTAAGGTCATACTCATGCACATGAGGGGTGCACAGCTGAAAAGAGTTGCATTTATCTCTAGCTCAATGTGCAAACTAAAATCCCAGATAAGCATGGATAAAAACATACGAAACAACATGCACGTCAACAGACACAGAAAGACAATTTTTGATGTCAACAGTTGGTAGATAAAAGCAGCAGATTGATTAATGTGCAAACGTCTGCATGACAATGAAAAGGAAATGTATTTATCTAAAAATACAACCCAAAGGATGTAGAGTATATCTAATGAGAATAAAACAGGACCTAAGATGACAGCGTGTGTTGCTCTACAGGCTCTGTGCAGCTTAGTCTCAGCTCTGAAAACAGAACTCTGCCGTGCAGGTTTCCCAAGGCGGCAGAGCGCCGGCGAAGGTGGCTGACGGTGGCTCAGAGGGACGAAGGCTCGCTTCGCACAAACTCCTGCCTCTGCTCCAGACACTTTGAGCCGTGCTGCTTCACGCTGAGCGAGGAGGGTCAGCTAACTCTGACACCAGACGCCATACCCACCGCCATCCCTGCTACAGCTCCCGAGGACCAGGTGACACAAGGCAGACCACACATACAGTAGAAGGCACAAACAGATACATGTGTGACCATAGGCTTGGATTTGGGGGGTGGGGGTGCAGGGGATATGTCCCCCCCTAATATTTAGAAGAGTTACATTTCTCCCCCCACAAAAAAATATGAAAGACCTTGTTTTTGTTGAGATCTGTCTGGCTATTAATGTGCCTTATTTTATGGGCAAACTGAGATTTAAAAGATTTCAGAGGTGTAATGTAATAACTTTAAATGGAACAGAAAGATTTCTAGCCTCCATTGTTATCCTCCTTCTTGGTTTTCAGGTTCCTGTCCCCTCAGATGAAGAATTCCTTCATTCCAACCCTCTGGAAGACCTGCTCTCCACCTCAGAGCCCTCTGAGCTGGCCCTGGATCACTGTGAAACCCCCGCCGAGCTGCAGGAGCACAGGTACTGCCTCCCCGCTCCGGATCCAGACTCCAGGGACGTCCACACAGGGACGGAGGACAACAGGAGGAAGACCGTCATCGAGCCCAGCTTCACGGCTTACAACCAGATCGCCAGGTAGACCTCCTGTCCACTAGGGGTGTGAATCTTCACTGGTCTCACCATTCCATTCCCATTATCCTGTCCATGAATAGATGCGATATCACGATGCGTCACCTCAATATTATTATATATTGCCTCACATGGTTTGCATCAACAAATTCAAACTGTCAGATATACTGTATGTGAAATCCCCTTTTTTATTGTATCTGCTCCTAAAAAATACAGAATGGTCCAGGTCCACATAGCGATGCATCGATGCAATGATTCATTTCAACACCCCTACTGTCCATTTCATCCACACGTTACATTTTTACATCTTACATGTAGAGATGTTCCCAGACCGATACCATATCAGAAAAGCCTCCGTTACTGCCTGAAATGCTGGTATCGGTATTTATTATTTCTTATTATTTTTATTTATCTTTTATTTAACCAGGAAGAGACTCATTGAGATTAAAAATCTCTTTTTCAACAGTGTCCTGGCCAAGACAGGCAGCAGTACAACCACACATACAGTACATACAAACACAAAATACACAAAAACACTATCACTACACTAAAAGCAAATCCCTCATAGTCAACCAGAATCCTAAACACATCAGGCAAAACATCTACAGCCAGATGTGGCTGCCTCCAAGTCAATCGACATCCTCTTAAAAAGCGACCAATGAGAGCAGCTCATTAAGTTTCATGGATTTCTGTAACTTGTTCCATGTAGAGGGAGCAGCAAACTTAAAGGCCTTTTTCCCCAGCTCAGTTCTAACCTTTGGAACAGACAGTCAGAAAAGATCCTGGGAACGAAGATTGTAAGTCCTGTTACTATTTACACTGATATAGGTCAGAAGGTAGGATGGAAGGAGACCTGAAATAGCCTTGTATATGAAGATATGCCAGTGTTGGAGTCTCCGTGTTGATAAAGAAGGCCATCCAACACGTTCATACAGTTCACAACGGTGAGTGAGGGCTTTCATACCAGTGATGAACCTCAGAGATCCATGGTATACAGTGTCCAGAGCATGTAACTACTGGAGTTTATGCACTGATCAGATACCACGTAATTTAGCCCAGAAGAAAATCTACTTTAAAGTAGTTTATTCATGTTCTTTTCCCGTTATGACCGACTGTCAAACTGGATAATAAAATAAAGTTCTACGGCGTTCATTGCTTCACAAGCTGTTTAACCTGAGCCACGCCGTACAACAAATATAAAAAATCATATCACATCCATACAGGGATTGTACAGTCAGAAAAACCTGATTATGTGATCGCATAATTCAATGCATAATCAGCCAAAGTCTGCATATTTATGCGGGGGCCGCATTTTTTGAAATACGCCGCACTTTCACGCATAAATTGCCGATTTCTGCGCAAAATATGCAGGGCTTGCATGATTTCATAATCCCCGCATTTTTGTTGCAAAAAAGGCACATATATCTTAGCAGAAAGTTGAAAAATGTTGCGTTTACTTCACACAAGTGCAGCTATTTTCCCCTGTTGCCATGGGAACGTTATGAACATGAACGTGAACATCATCGAAAAGCTGCAAACCCCGTGATGAAGCCACGATGAAACCGCAGTTTTTGCAAGTTCCCGCAATTTCATCGCATAAAATTGCATAAATATCCCGCATATTCCATCGCATTTTTTAAGAAAACGTGCTGCATAATCAAGGATTTTTGCCCGCATCAATCACAAAAAAACTCTGCATTTTTCTGGAAGGACTGATTGTAGTATATAGCTGTTAAAACATAATATAATAGATGACACACTGGTATCAGATTCTGTATCGACCGATACGCAAGTTCAGGTATCAGAATCGGTATCAGGAAGCAAAAAATAGTTTTCGGACCATCTGTAGTTACATGTCATTTAGCGTGTGTTGAAATGTTTTTATGTTTCATGCTGCAGGTATCTGAGCCACAGAGTGTTACCGATGCACAGCAAGAAAAGCAGAGGCGCTTTAAGAAGGATGAGCAAGCGCTTCAGTCTAATAGGTGAGAGGAAAGAGTAACAAAACACAGCATCACTCCTTTAATCCTTAATAAATGAGATCATTGTGGGTGTCTGAGACTCAGACACTCACAATGATCTCCACAGAGATTACAAACTGTATAACTCTTCCTTTACACGCTTAGAGTGTCAAAACTGGACTCACAACATGTCATCATCACATGTCAATAGTCTTGGACAATTATGTACAATAATTACTCGGTGCAATAATTTATCAGTTACATGTGCAATATCACTGCTGCCACCTATATTCACACTGTACTTATTTGTGTTCATACTGTACTTTATTTATGTTGACACTGTACTTTATTTATGTTCACACTGCACTACAATAGAATTTGTACAATCCATTATTTTAGAAACAATCTTTTTATCCTAATCTTACTTTTAACCTTATCTCACTTTACTTCTACTTTACGTTTTTTTATTTCTTACTGGAGCTATGTTACTTCATATTACTTTATACACTTATTGTCTCGCTCTTTTCATACTCTTATTTTACTTTGAATTTGGCTTTAGCAACTGCAACTAAACAATTTCCCTGAGGGGGATCAATAAAGTCTTATTCTGATTCTGATATAGTATCTCATTAAAGGCATACAGTCGCACGAGCTGTAGTTCCAATGAGACAACCTGTAGGGGGACCGAAGAGGGAAAAGTTACATAGTATGCCTTTTAAGATGAGATGCCTTTAGAAACATGTCTCCTCTGTTTCAGATGGAGTGCTGATGTACACACGAGTCTCTCCTCCTGTCAGAGTGCCGCGCAGCAGAGAGGAGGTTTGCATGATTTACTCACAGTGTATAATGAAGTGTTGGGTCAGCTGCATCTTAAAGTTTGTTGGTCGCTGCTTTGAAAAACTGCAGCATAAGAGCAGGAACTTTGTAGAAAATGAACAACTCTTTCCTGTAAAAAAAACATCACACAGCACAGGAAAACCCTTTGTCCCATGACCTGTTAACCGACCGTGCTGCCTTCTGATTGGCAGGTAAACTCGATCCTGCTTCAGTTCCATGACAACCAGGGTCACTACGGCCAGGGAATCTGCCAGCGTGAGATCACAAAGCACTTCTACTGGGCCAGCATGACCCGAGACCTGGCCCGCTGGATCTCCAGCTGCCCCACCTGCGTCAACAGAACCAAGAGGAAGTGGCTTCGCTGCAGCGTCTACACCTGCACCAACTGCTGCGGGCCAGTGGAGAGAGGCCTGGGCCTCACCTTCCATAAGTATTAACACATGAGAGTCTTCTAGGGCAGATACTGTGGTTAGACAGCTGAATCATCTTTGTCTGTATACTTCTACTTTTTTTTCCAACTTTATGTTTATTGAACAATTTTATACATAAGCAAGAAGTACAAAGTATATGCAGCGGGATTTCTGCAGCATTTCTTTTTCTGGCTCTCCACCACATCTGGGAAGACTCTGAGGATAGCTAGCAGTGGGTCCCTGGGCAGGTGCCGACCCATTATTTTATCAAGGAGGTCAAAAATCCCCCTCCAAAAGTAGTCCAAGAGAGGGCATGTCCAAAATGTATGTGTATGGCTTGCAGCCTCCTCTCCACACTTCCTCCAACTTGCACTTGTTAGCTTAGGATCCATTTTGGAGAGATTAGTGGGGGTTCTAAAGTAGCTGTTAACTCTTTTCCATTGAAATGCTCTTCAAACACTGTATACTTCTTTTAACATCTATTCCTCCGTCCTTCCCTCCAGGTTTCCTCTTCACAACGTGGCCGTGCTGGCTCAGTGGTTAAAGGCTGTCGGTCGTCCACACTGGCATCCCCGGCTCTGGTCGTCTATTTGTTCCACCCACTTCACTGAGGACTGCTTTGACCGCAGCGGCAAGAAGGTCACGGTCCATCCAGACGCCGTGCCCACACTCTTGGTCCACAGCGACTCAGGGGTGAGGCTCCCAAGGGACTGATTTTACATCAGATCCTTAAATGATGAATCAATAAAATGACAGTGGCAGCAGTGAAAATGCTGTAAACAAACTGCTACTGCTAGTACAACGTTTGCCGAGTCGGTACAAAAGTTTTAAAAAGCAGAAGCTTGAGTTGTGTCGTTCCTCCACAGACTCCGTCCAGAAGTCCGAGCCACCCGGCTGCGGGGGAAGAGGTATGTTCTAGCTAGGCTGGGTACCGAATACAATACTTTTTAGGCACTGATCGAAATCCAGTATGAAATGTAATGATCTGTTTCTGTGTAAGCAGGCCTATTTTGCCAAGTACGATGCTGTGGAGCTCTACCTGAGCAAACGCACCTATCCTCCTGGGCTGAGCTACGTAGAGAAGAACACCTTCAGGAGGTTCTGCAAGAAGTTTACCATCAAAGGTTTGTACAAACCAGAATCTATTATTAGAACAGGTCAGTGGCTCTTTTGTACCAGTGTAAGGGTATACAAAATAGGAAGCCTTTCTTTGGTGATGTTAGAGGTCAAAAATACTTGACTGACTCTGCAGCTAAAAGTTTAGCATTTCTGATATTTCTTTCCTCTTTCCATATGTGACATAAATTTCATAACATGTAATGACTGCATGAAAAAGTAAATGTATTTACAACTAAATAATCAAAAGAAATTGGTGGGAGGAATCTGTAGTCAGTACTGTGGGGACTGGATTTGTGAAAACAAAGAGAAGGACACAAAAGCCCTGACAGCAGAGGTGTGTTGGGGGGGCTGCTGCCCTGACACAGGACCCCGGCGTGTCCCATGTCGCTGATGAACGTCCGACAGGCCTGCAGCCCAAAGAGAGAGACAGCAGAGCCAGCAGGGCAGAGAGTGACAGGCACAAGACAGCTAGCTAGACTGTCTGCCCAACCTGAGTTTTCTGTTGCACGACTAAAACTACTTTTGAACGTACACATGTTCCACCAAAACAAGTTCCTTCTTGAGACTATTTAGCAGAGGCACCGTGGCTCCGTCCCGCGCTTAGCACCGCCCAAGAGGATTGTGATTGGTTTAAAGAAATGCCAATAAACCAGAGGACGTTTTCCTCCCGAAATGTTGTGTGGACTAGCCAGGCCTTCCTCCACAGAGCTGTGGAGGAAGGCCTGGTAATGGAGGACTTAATCTGTCGCCATGTGTCCACAGTGTTTGTTTTTTAATTTCATTTGGGCTTTTTCCTGGATTCTTTATCTTGGGGGGTCGGTACCAACATTAGGGCTATTGAAATAGTTACTAGTGTGGGAAGATGAAACTAAAGTTTTCTACACAAAATCACACTTGTTTTGTGTGTGTGTGTGTGTGTTTTTATTTTCTCTATTGTAATAATTATTCAAATGAAACAATTAAATCAATTAAACTCACACACACTCAAGCAGGTTGCAAGTAAGCATTTCTTTGTATGAAGGGGGTCCCAACCAAATAAAATGCACGTGTCGACAGTGTCAGCTGAACATCATCCGGATTAGCATGCATCCCATGAAACAAATAGATCCTTTTATGATAACAGTCAATAGAAATGTGTGTTAGTTCCATGAGTTACCATGTTGACGTGACAACTTGTTCTCCCAGATGGCGTGCTCCATGCAGTGAGCGGAGACCGGGTGCGTTTGGTTCTGAGGAGCAGGCGGCGCGTTGAAGCCGCCCTGCTGGACTATCACAACGAGCTGAACCACCTCGACGTCAACAAGTGTCTCAGACTGCTCAACGAAAGGTGAGCCGGATCTTCTTTTTCACGAATAAACCATCCTTGTTGAGATTAGATGAAACTTTATTGAGCCTGCAAAAACTCAGAAGGGTAAAACCTCCCCGAACCCCCGACCCAACACATCATCACCTTGAACCAAAAATCCACCAATAGCAGATAGCTATTTCTGCATATTTTACCATTAGATGTCAGGCTTACACTCAAATCTGTCATGCTTTTAAGTCTGTGTAACCAGGGGTCTTCAACATGTTTTAAGCCAAGCTTAACTGAAAGAAAGATGGGGCAGGGACCCCCTACTACATAATGTAGTTGCATATTAAACTGGGCATGAAGCCTTTATACATACCCTTTCAGTTTACAGAATACTAAGCTATTAAATAATAATTGACATGATATTATAAATCATTTTGTAATGTTAAACATACATGTGACACATTGAATTTTTAGGATGAACTGGATCTGTGGATGGCTACCTTAGTGACTACTTTACCTATAGGCCAGTAATCCTAAATTATCAATGTTTTTTCTCACAAATAGGCTGATTTATATTTGCTAATAATATGTTGGATTCATGTTAAGGCATTTTCATTTTTGAAAAAACTTTAAAAAATTAGCAATAATTTGGTGCCCCCCCCTGCAGTAACTCTGAGGACCCCCTAGTGGCCCCGGACCCCCTGTTGAAGATCCCTGTGTTTAAAGGTTCTCTAAGCGATGTTGGGTGACGGCACTTCTTGTTGACGTTCAAAGTATTTTCAAATAAAACGAGGCTAGCCCTCCCTCTTCCTCATCCCGTCCCCTCCCTTTCGTGCTTCCGCGCACTTTTTTACAGTGTGTTCAGGAGACAGGCAGCTAGCAGATAGTGAGGAGATGTTTTTTACAGTGTGTTCAGGGGACAGACAGCTAGCAGATAGTGAGGAGATGTTTTTTTACAGTGTGTTCAGGGGACAGACAGCTAGCAGATAGTGAGATGTTTTTTACAGTGTGTTCAGGAGACAGGCAGCTAGCAGATAGTGAGGAGATGTTTTTTTACAGTGTGTTCAGGGGACAGGCAGCTAGCAGATAGTGAGATGTTTTTTACAGTGTGTTCAGGGGACAGACAGCTAGCAGATAGTGAGGAGATGTTTTTTTACAGTGTGTTCAGGGGACAGGCAGCTAGCAGATAGTGAGGAGATGTTTTTTTACAGTGTGTTCAGGGGACAGGCAGCTAGCAGATAGTGAGGAGATGTTTTTTTACAGTGTGTTCAGGGGACAGGCAGCTAGTAGATAGTGAGGAGATGTTTTTTTACAGTGTGTTCAGGGGACAGACAGCTAGCAGATAGTGAGGCGATGTCTGCTGTATGTGACAAAAAATGTTGTAGCCTAAACGCGTGACATCACTTAGAGCACCTTTTAACCAAACGTACTGTTATAAATCCAGTTTGTACCATCCCGATACAGTATGGCTTCTCTTTAAGAGTAAAAAAAAGATTAAGATTAAAAAGGCGAAGTTTGGCATAATGTTGGGATAATTATAGCTTTTCATGTTCTTCATTTAAATTTTTTTTTCATTCCATATTTATTTGAATAGGGACAGATGCTACGACATAGACAAATCTCCAATGTACAGCACCACAGCATTTATAGCTATTGCTAGTTTCCAATGCCCTTGTCATAAAAACAAACATTAAACATTGCCACATTAAAATACATAAAGCACATAAACATACAAGACACATACATCTGTATACATCCCACCACCACCCACTTAACGCCAGAGGTGCAGATATTTACTGTAATATCATGCTGTGGTAATAACCCGCTCCTCATATCATGATCAGGTACTTCTGGAAAACCATGAGAACTGATGTGGCGCAGTGGATCGACAGTTGCTCGCAGTGCAGCAGCAATAAGAAGAAGAAGAAAGCACACATCCAAACAGCACCGGGAGGATCAGAGTCACACCTGCAGGCGCCCAGATCTCCACACATACCTGAGGATGTAGACAGGTGTGTAGATTTCTGTGTGCCTGTTACCCTAAAAACCCTTTGCTTCATCAAGGACTGAACTATTTCTCATCCTATATAAACTAGGAGTAATAGAAGTCGAAGTAATCGAAGCAGTATTAACAGAGTCAGCAGCAGTAACACGGTGTACGGTGTAGCGGTTAAAATAGACGTAACAGCAGCTGTAATATTACAGTTAGTCTGTGTCGATGAGGTTTCATTTCCGGGATTGCTCCGGTGCTGCAGGAAATTCCGCCGGATGTCCGTCCCCTTCCTCTGTCTTTGTGTAGACATTCTAACCTCTGGATTTGTGAGGACTATGGTTAACTGCTCCTCAGATCTCTGCAGGGTAAATCCAGACAGCTAGCTAGACTATCTGTCCAATCTGAGTTTTCTGTTGCACAACTAAAACTACTTTTAAACGTACACATGTTCCACCAAAACAAGTTCCTTCCTGAGACTATTTAGCAGAGGCACCAGGGCTCCATGCGGAGCTTAGCACCGCTCAAGACGATTGTGATTGGTTTAAAGAAATGCCAATAAACCAGAGCACGTTTTTCTCCCATTCCAGAATGCTGTGTGGACTAGCCAGACCCTCCTCCGCAGCGCTGTGGAGGAAGGTCTGACAATGCGAGACTATATTACAGTTAATGTAATTTGAATTTGTTTGTGTGCTCCCTTTTATTCTGTGTCCATCTGCATCCTGACAGTGGGCCGGATGCCGATGATTACAGCGATGATGGTGATGATGGTGATGTTGATGTATGTGGTGGGAGTGTCGGTGATGAAGAGAGGCGGCCAGCGACCAATTCAGAGGACAGAGTGGTAGGTTTCTCAGCTTCAGCTGGCAGGACGACAGAGTCCACTTTATTGATCTAGAGATTTCAGTCCTGGTTGCTTTGGCAACAGCCGTGGTACTACAGCAAACTCAAGTGCTCGAGCAGCTACTGGCAGAAATACAACAGAAGATCAACTTTAATTCAGCCAAACAAACTCAGCTTTTTAAAAAGTCAGTCAAAAAATAATCCCAACCTCCAGCAGCTGCACAATGACCGCTGTCTTGGTCTGTAGATGCATTTTTGATGAGCGATCGCAGGCATATATAGTACGTTGCGTTTCCTGGCTTTTTTGGCTCCTTCACAGTAAAAGCCAACCAACGTTTCAGTCACTATTTTTATGGCTTTTTGGAACCTAGAGAACAGCCACACTTATCAAAAAAAAAAAGAAAATAATGGAGAAAAATACTACAGGCAATTGCACAAAGTACAGGCCCACTGCTTATCTCACTGTGATCGGCTACAGAGATAGAAAAAGATACAAGTGTGGTTCCCACCGCCATGGAAAACCAGGAATAGTCAGGGAATTTCAAAATCAAATGTTCCCGGTCTGGAAAAGTCATGAAATCAGTAGAAGGTTTTGGAAAAGTCATGGCATTTAGTTGTGTTTAATAAAATGAATTGCTACAGTAATCTTCTGTGGATAACCTTTAACGTAATGTAACATAAAGCTGAATTTATTTTCTGTAGGCTATCGGTTGACATAATGTGTCTAATATCTGTCGGGTGTGTGACAACGTTTTTGTTTACTATCACGTTCATGTATGTTCTTTATTTTCTCATGGCGTTACGTCCTGCGTGATTGAAAAAGGTTGCGGTTTAATTTCTATACAATAAATAACACGTTGAGTAAACTGAAGTATACTACAGAGTTCTGTTCGTGTTCAAGGTTCTGAATGATCATGGACAGTTTAATATTGGATCATTTTCAGTCATATGCTTTTAAGCAGCAGTGAGATATGTCAGGGTTAGCATTAGCAGGAACTGTAGGAGAGTGAACAGTGAGGCTCATATCATATCACTCAGATCAAACCACACGGATAACACACTGCATGGTTTCCTGCCTATCCCTCATACGTAGGCAGGCAATCTCCGCACTAACGTAAAACTACTATAAGTATAGGGAGGTAATTACTGAACTTGCATACATTGATTGACTGTTGCACTATTGAAATTCACACTTTTAACATGCTGAATGCTACAGCTACCTCTGAACACTAATAGACCTTTTTCACGGCAGACATGTTGACATGTCATAGTAGATAAAGCACAGGTGTATTCCAAACCATTAATGATGGCTGCATTCCACTTAGGAGAGGTCCTGGTATTGTGCATGCTGACTCACTGAAATAGCTCACTGGGACACTTGATGGAACTGAGCCATCGTTAAGGTTATCAATTTCAGCTGTGCTCTTCCTACTATGACAAGTCAAAATGTCTGCTGTGAAAAAGGTCCATACCCCTTTCACACCGATGGCTCAATCAGCGTTATACCAAGGTTGACTGTGTTGCCAGGGCGGGACGAATTATGTGATTAGTTGGAAATAACAGTGGGGAAATGTTCTCCCCTTGTCTTAAAATAGTCAAAAAATCGATACTAGAGTAACCTGCTTCCTTGTCCACCTCTGCAATAAATATGCAGAGGAGGAGAAATCACTTAATCACTATCACTTAAGGTAATCGTTATGCATTGCTCCCGGGTTGACCCAGATGATTTCTATTGTCATGACCAGGGATATACCCGTGTTGACTGGCTTTGTTTGAATTTCAAAAGAAGGGTTGAACCCTGATCAGACAACCCTGGCCCAACCCTGGTCAGTGGTGTGAAAGAGGTAGAATACAGATGCTGTATCACTTCACACATTGTTATGAAGAAAAAAAAGTCAGTCTCTTTCTGTTTCTCATCTAAATTCTAGGAGAACCCTTCACCTGTAACTCCCATCAGCCCTCGGCCCAGAATCCCCATCCTCCTTCATGTAAGAACTCCCATCAACTTCCAGCCCAGAACTCCAGTAATCCTCCAGCCGAGGACTCCCAACCTCCCCTTTGTGACCAGAATCTGGTCCCTCAGGACAGGGGCCCTTCCACAGTCTGAAGTCCAGAAGGAGACAAACGGCTCCAACACTCAGCCTGCCAGCCAAAGCAGCGTCCAGGTTCAGCCGGAGGAGCAGACACAGTCTCAGGACCAGAAGCGAACATGTGGCCCTCGGGGCAGTGCCAGAACGCATCACTATGTCAAAGTCCAGGACCTAGCCACACCTCTCCCAGATTCACATCCTCCATTCGAGCTTCCAGCAACACCCAAACTTCCACAAGACACAAGCAAGCAAAGTCAGCCTCCGAATCAAAGCAGGGGACTGAAGAGCCAGTCCCAACCCCAGAGCCATGTTCAGCACCCGGGCAAGAGGAAGAGAGAGCTGGAGGCAGCGTCTTCGGCTAAGAGGAGCTCCAGCTGTGGCCTGGAGCCTGTGGTGGCCCCGAGCACCAAACCCTGGCCCGTCTTCACCATCGCTGGCTCTGCCCCGCCACAGGCAGCCAAACCCCTTTCTAGAGTGGACAGGTACGTACAAGTACTACTGACTCAGAAAAATAACTTTTCACAACTTTTTCAACGACGCTGGGAAATCAGCTATTCAGAGCGCCTTATTTTATTCATTCAAATATCAACATTTGGCGCCAGCATATCGATTCTCATATCACATGGACGATATATTGCCGTATTTTTATGTTGCCCCCCTTCCTAATTTTGATGACCCTGCTTTATGTATGACGGCATGTGTAATGACAGCTGTTTGTGTGTGTGTGTCTGAGCCGTCTTACGTATGGCGGCGTGTGTAATGACAGCTGTTTGTGTGTGTCTGAGCAGCCCTGCGCCCGTTCGGAGGCCCAGCAGGCTTCAGGCCCGGACGGTCGTCCAGCAGTGCATTAAGGCCAAGGTTAGGATCAAACCAGAGCTGGACGGGGCCGACGCTCAGTGGGTGGAGGTCTGTTCATTCTTTTTTCGTTCATTCGTGTCTGTCTATTGACCCAAATATTTCAACAACCACTGGATGGATTTCCATGAAATCTGGTGCAAACATACATGGACCTCAGAGGATAAATTGTAATAACTTTGGTTATCCTCTGACTTTGATAAATGAATGGAACATGAAACAAAGACCCCTTTGCTGGAATTGAATTTGGGACGTTGGTGTTTTTTTTAATAAGTTAAGCAACACATACATTTGTACGTAACATTTCTCAGTACAGCATGAAATGTGGGAACGTTACTAGTCACAAACATATGACTTGCACTTGTCCATCTTGGCAGTTTGAGAAAAATTCTGAATGCATCATTAACCATCACCTGAAGCTTTCTCATGTTTGCCTTACTATAGCTGCACCACAAGTGGGCTGTATACAGCAGAGTGAAATTTGCGTGCCAGCATATTGGCTTGTGCATACAGTTTGCAACACTGGCACTGCACATCATCATCATCATCATCACATGCACACCATACTGTGAGCAGTAAGGCCAGCACTATACGGAGACAGGACCAGATCATAAAGTGTTTTGTTCTAGATTTAGTTTGTTTCATCACAACATCACATGAAGACGGCAACAATACATGTTGTCTCTTATGAATGATGATGTCTTTAGCCTTTGTTGTATTTGTATTTCTTTATGCTTCAGAGCAGCTTTAAGACACACAGCTTTCCCAAGTGGGGAATAATACAGTGCAGGACATACATGTAGCCCCAGTGTCTCTACAGTAAACCTACAAATGGCTCTTCTCTCTGTCCTCAGATCCAGGAGGGAATGGTTGTGTATGTGTGCTTCTTCCACGGAGCCACAGAGGATGTCACTCATGAGATGGGTGAGATGTCTCTTTACTCTGCACGTGTCACTGTTACCAAATATTATAATATTCCTTAGTCAACGTGTTATTCTAATTGATAATCTTATTACCAGATAAATGCATGCATTTAAACTGATATCTGTATTTTTGTAAAGTAAAATGAATGTGTTTTTGCTTTGCGGCATTATTTTTATGGACAAAAGCAAATGTTGCACATTTTTAATCAAACAATTAGTTGATGGAGGCTACATCTACACTACTACTTTTGCTTTAAAAACGTATATCTATGGCTATGTTTACACCTCGCGTTCCCACCCGTTTTGGTTTAAAAAACTCCAGGTTTGCGTTGTAGTCTGGACGGGTAAACGGAGACCTTTGGAAACGATGCTGCAGTCTTATTGGTTAGGTAGCTTACAGACCTTCCAGTAACAGTTCCACCTCGTCATCGGTCCAAGCTAATATATCCCGTTCCCACCGTTGTTCTTTGTTTCAAACTTCTACATCCACGATTTTTAATTGCAGAGTAACGTCCGACAATCTGCTTCCTGTTTACATCGGCACGCACATGCCCAGTGTGAGTTAACGGTCATGTGATATGCGTTGTCAGACGTGTTAAAATGGACGCGGATTAGTTCTGATATCGGAGCTAAAACCGTTGTGTGGACGCCGATCGTTTTTGTCTCAAAACGCCATTTAAAAATGAAAACATAGTAGTGTAGATGTAGCCTGATAATTTAATAGATGGCAGCATCGTTCCTCTGTTTGTACCACTGATTTCACTATCTTGTTTAATTCCTCATAGGTTAATCTTATCTTAATGGGAGGCTGAACTTCTTTCCAAACAGTGAAATATACATATTAATGCAGTCTGGTTTGTTTTTTTGGTCTAATCAACAGCTAGCAGTCTGATGACCACACAACTTTTCAGAAAAGACACAGGGCGCTCGGTTTCCGTTCTCAACCTCCCCGGGAGCGTTTTGTTTATCCCGCAGGACTCCCTGCTCGGGGAGCCGGGGCCCAAGAGAAGGATACAGTACAGAGGGGGGTGTGAGCCGTGGTGGGGCGCCCAACTCCTCTCCAACCTGGTGTCCGCCTGCAGGGAGCTCATGTCCGCCTCAGAGAAGTGCAGCAAAGCGGGCGTGAAGGTGGAGCAGGGAGTCTACGGCCAGAAACAAGACATGGTCCTGAACAGTGTGGAGCCGCTGACGCTGCTGCTGGAGTTCTGATGTCTGCCGCAACGTTGTGCCAGGCGGGAAATCCAGGGAATAAGTTCAAAGAAGGTCAAGTCCACACAACAGCTTCATTACTCCGAAAAAATACTTTTATCTTAATTACCGTTTTTTTTCAACCTGGACCCTATGTTCCTATGTTTTTGTGTTTAAGTGACTGATGGGAACAATAATCTTTGACATTGGTCCAGTATTATATATACTAATATACACAAAAATGCTGGTTTTGACACTGACAGGCTCAGAGTAATATTCTAAGTGTCTGACAACATTATGGAAAGGATTTCTAAGGAGGTTGACCTTTCTGTTAAAGAGTAAGATCCTTTTTTTAAACATATAAACATCCACGAAATTGCGTTCGCTAAACCCACCAGACTCCATGTAAATAAACAGTAATTTTAGCATCATAAAATAGACTTCATTCAAAGTCGACAGAAACAAAATAAAACTATTAAAAGCCGTTTTGGGTCGTCTTTCCACTTTTCTAACCATCACAACTCTAGTTTTGTTTGAAATAAACACATAGTTTACAGATTTACATGTGAAAATATGTTGGCTCTGTACATGCTAAAAGTATTGTTTTTTTAAATGGAGTCTGGTGGGTTTAGCGCTAGCGACTTCAGAGCTGTTTCTGGTTAAACAGAAAAGTCTCAAAGAGGTTTTAAAGGTCTATCTCTGTAGGGATCCTTCCCATAATGTTGTCAGACACTTAGAATATTAATCTGAGTCTGTCAGTGGCAAAACCAGCACTTTTAGTGGACGCTAACTGACGCTAAACATTTTCCCCATTTCCCCAGGGTTGTATTTTCTGTGGCTGCCAGTCCAGACCTTCTCGCTTAAAACTGGACCAATTTCAAAGATTGTTGTTCCCATCAGTCACTTACACACAAAAACATATGAAAATAGGGTCCAAGTTGAAAAAAACGCTAGTTACCCTTTAATAGTGCAAATAAGGCACACACCGTTTCGGCCCACAATTTGGCCTTCCTCAGGTGTATTTGGGCCGAAACGTTGTGTGCCTTGTTTGCACTATTAAAATATTTTTTCGGAGCACTAAGCTGTTGTGCGGACTTTACCTTCTTTGAGCCTTCACACTGCTCTGGCGTCTCCGAGCCCCTAAACCGGAGACATTTGGAAACTCTTCTGACCCGTTTTGGTTTGGTTGTGTTGCAGTCTCAATGGCCGTAAACAGAGACCTTTGGCAACACCGACACTGACGCCAACATTTCGCTGCCTGATTGGGTCTTATCGCTCATGACGTCTCGTTCTCTGAGACTTAGCTACTAACGTTACCGTGGCAACTACCAGCAACTGGCAGAGTATACATGCCTCCTGTTCATGCCCAGTATAAGAGAATGTTGATGAGATATTTTGGTTTGGGCATCAGTTAAACAGAGATTAGTTCTTCTACTGGAGATAAAACACTTGTGTGCACAGAGTTCGCTTTTGGCTCAAAACTCAGCTTAAAAACCAAAATGTAGCAATGTAAATGTAGCCTGAATTATTGGGAATTTTTTGGCCAAGAAGTTACCTGGGGTTCTGGAACCAGAGGCACTGAACGAGGAACTAAAAACTCTCTTTTGTGCGTTCTTGTTTGCATTTGCATCCAAAGAACCATGAAGATGAAGCAAACTACACCGATGATTATAAAAGCACAGCGACATATCCAACGCAATTTTCACACACAAGGGAACAACAACCAAAAGACATCATGTTGTTCTTTGGATTTCCTTTTGAGTGAATGTCCATGTTTAGGTTTGATGTAATGAATGAATGGAAAAGAGACCCATCTGTGTGTCAGATCCTGAACCATCAGAAAGGTTTCTCTCTGGTTCCTCCGGACCAAACGCAGGTTTAATTCCAGAGTTCTTCAAAACGTGTTTGGTCCTCAAGTTCCTGAAAGTAGAGCTTTGGGTACTGGGTTCTCATCTTCATTACATACTAAACAATGTTCCACTTTGTAAAGAAGGTTCAGGCCCTTTGAACGAGTTCACAATGTTCCGTCAGTAAATGTGCAGCTGGAAATCTAGTTTGTGCTCCAGTGCTGTTCTCTAGATGTATTCGTTTTCTAATCCTCAGTCTGCTTTTTACAAAGAAAAAAGAATGAAGAGTTGCCGTAACAGTGTGCATGTTCTCATCAGTGTCTCCAAAATATGTCCAGAAACACAAGCAGAATTACGGTTACAAGTACAGTGGCACTCATAAGTTTATGAACCCCTGCTAAAGTTGACTAGAAAGAGGAATAAAAAAATCATCTTTTGGAAATTGATCTTAATGCCTTAATTAAAAAAATGAGGAAAAATCCAATCTTTAAGGACACCCATTTTCTTTGTGAATGAATAATGTATCGTAAATAAATAAATAAATGTTCTTCCTTAAAATACAGGGGGCATAAGTCAGTACACCCCTATGTTAAATTCCCATAGAGGCAGGCAGACTTTTATTTTGAAAGGCCAGTTATTTCATGGATCCAGGATACTATGCATCCTGATAAAGTTCCCTTGGTCCCCACATCATCACATACCCTTCACCATACCCCCCACATCTTTTATCAAATATAAATTTATATTAATCAACTTTAGCATGGGTTCATAAATGTATGAGTGCCACTGTATTTCTTTCTGTGATATTGTATGATTTACAATTACTCTCAAACGTATCATCTGGGTGCCCGTTATGAGTAACTAGAGGGTGAAAGGTTATATGACGCCACTGACAGGCGACTAAAGGAAACGTCCCATGTCAAAAATAAAATAACAGATTTCTCTGGGTTTGAAATGTGGTGGAAACATTTGGGATAGTGTAAGAATACAAGTCATAAAAATATATAACATAGGGATGGTCGTTTTTAGACATTTTAATGCAGAAATGTTACTTATTGTACCTTTAACATCATGCACTTGTGTTATTCTGGGATATTGTTGAACGCTGCTGTGTAAAAAGAGGTCTGCATCTTTTGTTAATATTGTTAATACTGTATAGTTGAGACAAAAACCAAATCTTGATGTTAAATAACTATTTCTAGTAAAATTGTGTGCATTGATTTTTTGATAACCGCATTTTTTTTTTTAAATGGAGCTCAAACACAGTTAGTTTAATAAATCAGTTCAACTATCGTCAAACAGGACTGTACTGTATATCACACACATCCCAAAATACATTCATGATGTGAGTCACTGAATGAGTTCAGAATGACCTTATTCTCTATAGTTTATTAGCCCTTGTGTTGACTTCGGGTCACATTGACCCGTTTTAAATTTTTGTTTTATTTGTAGTTTTTTTCACATGCTGTTGCAACAACTAGTAACGTTAGAAAAACTACAACACCACACCAGATCTAGCTAGACCAGAAACAAAGCAACAGGCACGCCGCACACACTTGTTTGGGCTTGCGAGCCGGCCAAAGAGTAGTAGGCTAATGTTACGTTTTGAGTGGATGGCGAGTGCGAGACGCCAAAATGGATGCCAATAAGATTCCGAATGGAAAGTTTACTTTTAAAAAGTTGCCAAATGGTTCCATTGACAAGACCAAAGTGATCTGTGTGTTTTGTTGTTGTGAACTGAGCTATCATCGCAGCACGTCCAGTCTGAAATACCACTTGATGGCCGAGCACACAGCTGATGGCCGAGCACACAGCTGATGGCCGAGCACACAGCTGGCAGGCGACAAAAGCACAAAGCAAGCCGATCCACTTTTCCATGTTGATAAGAGCATTAAAATGAGAAAAAATAATTTGACAAAAAGAAATCAAGGGACATTTAGAATAGATAGAAATGTGCAATTAATTGCGAGTTCACTGACATTAATGCGATTAATCGCGATTAAATATTTTAATCGTTTGACAGCACTAGTTTATGTGAATAGTTCCTCATATAGTTGGTGTGATTGCTGAAGGCAATACCTTCCTCACGTAATCCTATTTTGATCATCAGTGGTGAGGCTTCACGGACCAGTCGCCACGTGCTGCCCGAGTCCAAGATGTCTGCGCCCTTTGTCGTCAATATCGAGTAGCAAAGAAGAGGAAATTACGGCCAGACCTCTTCAAAATGCCGTAAAAAGGATTATAAACAATGCTATATTTACCTCACATCCATAAAGAAGGAAAAAACGATGGATTTTACACGATACATTCAGAAACATCGTCAAACGGGTGAGAATCAGAGAATAGCAGAAACATATAAACATTGTCTACAAATCGAGTTTGACTGTTCCAAAAACAAAAGTTGAACTTCAGGAGACAATATATCATGAGATATTTATTTGTGTTCAGTTGGGTCAGTTCAGTCCTGGTTAAGTTCTAACAGTCAGATTTTGTAAATAGTTTATCTTAGAATTCCTCTGATTTTATGGATTATAAGTGCTTGGAAATGAATTCTCTTTATTCACAAAGGTTATTTGCTCCAATTTACAGACATGACATGAAAATAAACAGTGGATAAAGTTAGATGAATACAAGGAAGCAAGAAGACTAAGTGGCAGAGAAGGACCAACTTTAAAAAGAAATAGCAATATGAGAATTATTTGCTACCTTTGTATTCAGAATCCTTGTAATTGTAAATAATACACACATATACACAATTTCGTTTAATTCAGCTTACATTGAAATTACGTTACATTTGAAAAAAAAAAAAAAAATCAACTGAACAAAACAATCACTCTTTCAAGTTTTCCAGCAAAGCTCATTTTTTTGCATGTTTTTTAAAGTGGCTGCTCATATCAGTCTTGTGTGTTAGGAACTGTAGTCGAGTTGTAACAGATATCCCACTGATTTTAAATCAGCAAAAAAAAAAGAAAAAGAAGTTTGGGTCCATTTATTGAGAAACAAGTGTGTGTGTGTGTGTGTGTGTGTGTGTGTGTGTGGGGGGGGGGGTTCTCTGACAAAGCAAGTCTGCGTCTGAACTACTTGCGGAAAAAAAAGTTCAAAGCTCAGACAACCCAAATTTCTCATTCCCGAACTACAAAAAAGGTTGGCCGTTTTATTTACAGGACCATAAACTACAACACACTCGCTCTGGGTTAAAACCCCAAATAAGAATCATTCCCTCCCGTCACAGTAAATACTCTGCAGTCGTATTGAACTAACTCCTTGTCCTGGCTTTCCTTTTCTTTTTCATTTCAACAGTTTGAGAGAAAATAAAAACAAAATTGTGACTTCTTAAAAAGGGCGGGGCAATGTGACGGTATAACAATGTCTTATGTATATATTTCCCATATTTAATTAAGAATTTAAGTGCAAGATGAACAAACGTGCCAGGATCTACACGTAAAGTGTCTTCCAAACGCAGCCCGGCCGCTGGATTTTTAATATGGTGATAAAAACATCGAAAAACATATTTGACCGACATTTTTATATTGTTTTGACAGTATTTAGTGCTGCAATCGATAGCTTTGAGTTTAGTAATCAACGTGAATAGACTGTAAACATTAAAGAACGTTCATGTTTTAATGTTTAAACTTTCCACGAGGAAAGCCGTTTTTAAACATTTAAATGATTTTCGCAGCACAAACAAAGCAAATAAGGTAGTTTATTCAATAAGCAACAAGTGCATTATTTTTTAAACAAATTAAATACAACAACAAAAATGTCATTAATTCAATTCGTGCATTATTTGGGGGGGGGGGGGGGGAGAGAGTTGGCCGTGCGTTCAGCATGAATCATTTGATTCACAGAGCTCTAAACATCCAGAAACTAAACAGAGGGAACTTAGAACTAAGTGGATCAGCGAGAAGAGCTGCAGCCTAAAACTTGACATTGAAAAAAACAAAGTGCTGCCCTGATCCGGGGTTATTATCATAAACTAAAACTGAAACTAAAATAAGCTGCGAACATATCGTCGTAAACTGAAACTAAAAACATAAAACATTAAATCCTTCAAGAAAAAAAACAAAAATAGAAACGAACATACATTTATTTCAGATTTGATATTTCCGTCAACTGGTGACATCTAATCCAGAAGCTGTAGGGCTGATCGCTCCTTTTGATCTTAGTCGAATAAGATTAGTCATTTTGTCTTTTAGTTGATTGGTCAGTTATGCTTCAAGTCATTTTTTGCAGACGACAGAGAGCTTCTTTAGTCGAGGACGGCCCTAAAAACAGTAAACGGACAGATATTCACAATCAGCCCGTTGTTTTTCACATGCAGTCTGGTCTGTAGAACTCAATAACAACAATGGGATTTCAATCTGGTCATAGACCAAAAGCTCTGATGTTAACCAACTGGGGGGGGGGTGGGATCAAATAGCAGAGTGTATATGCATAGAGTGTGGTACTGAAAGAAAGATTTAAACATTATGGCCATTTCTACACAGTTCTCCAACCATGTGTTACTTCTGAGGCATTAGACCTGGCCCTGACAAAAACTAAATATATATAAAAACCAAAACTTTCTGAAAGGCTCAATGTCAACTAACGCACTCTGATAACTAACTAAAACTAAACTAAAATTAAATTGAAAAGTCAAAACGAAATGAAATAAAAACTAATTGAAACTTTGCCCAGAGCCTTTATCTGAGCAGTCTTAAATCAGAGACATGTCTACGTTTAGAAATGCCTCTTTCTTCCACTTAATGCAAACTACACGTTCTCCACGTTTATGTGCTCTCTTTATGATCCACTCAGTACACTTAAACAGCACCATCAGTACAACAATCACAAATTCTAGATTGATTCAACAATGAAATCCCTCCTTTCCACCTCTCTAGTGTTCCCGATCAATGTTAAACTCAACCCTCTGTGGGACTTTCTGCAGATACTTCACAGTTTCTGCTGCAATAAAAAAACCTACTAAACTAACTAAAGACGCGCTCAGCTTCTCCCCGTTAGGATTTCTTCAGTGGCCGGCAGACAGGCTGTGAGCAGAGCTGCCGCTGACGTTTGCTCAGCTTGTTTGTCTGAGAACTTCAGATCCCGACGTCCGATGATTCAAATCCTTCATCCAGTTCAAATAAAAAGTGCAACACAATGTGGCATTAGAACTGGATAAAGAGTCAATGTCTGACACATGCCCAAAGAGGATAGGACGCCATTGAAAGGAGACCTTATGTAACGCAGCGTAGCCTTGAATGAAATGACAGATTCCTATGGGTTTGAACACTGTTGGAAATTTTTGGGAAGACACAAGTAAATAACTAGTCTCACACTGCCAGACCTCTCTCTACAGCGCTGGAGTATGGTCTAGCTGCATGGGTGAACATTCTGGTACGGGGGGGGGACGCTCTGGGTTGTTTGTATTTCCTTAAACCAATCACAATCACCTTGGGCCGTGTTAAGCTTGGGAAGCAGCAACAGTACCTTTACAAAATAGATAGCAGAGATAGCAGAAGGTTAAGAAAACGTCTGACATCCGGCGCGTCTCTGGACGTCCAGTAAGCCAGACTACAAAATATATAACGTGGGTCGGGTCGGGCTCGTTTTTAGACAAAGTTACTTCATATATGTTTGAATGCCTATAAATCAGAGGGAGGATAGAGGACTTTTGAATTTACTGTGTGAGTTTTACAGGTCATACCAAACACCCTCAATGTTTTTAACAAGGATTTTATTAGCAGCCGTCCTTTATTTGAACTCTACTGTAACTTGGTGGCTTTAAATGAGGAGAGGTGAGAGTTTGCAGTCTGAGCGGAGAGGGTTTTTGCACCCTCTAGTGAGCTTCGGTGCTTCCTTTTG
This sequence comes from Sander lucioperca, assembly GCF_008315115.2. Classification (NCBI taxonomy): domain Eukaryota; kingdom Metazoa; phylum Chordata; class Actinopteri; order Perciformes; family Percidae; genus Sander; species Sander lucioperca. The sequence goes on along the minus strand of NC_050190.1, from coordinate 820,549 downwards.
AAGGGGTCTCGAGCCAAAACAGACGGCAGCCGTTGCTCTAATCTTTGATTCGTCATCCAATCACCGTCATGTCTCCACTCTTTTATAAGCTTTATGATTTCAAAGTCTGAAGACCTTAGTAATCGAAGGGAATTGCAATCCGAATTGTAATATCAAAACGATGCCCAACCCTACAAATGTGTACGTCTGTCTTAATACATTTTTATTTCAACCTTCTGTTCCCGACTCTGTCGTCTTCTTCTTCTTCTCCAGGAGGAATAAAAAACGGATTTGCGGATTTGTTTCCTTGGCCGTCTTCAGTCGCCCTCCCACACACAGTCACACTCTCGTAGTGGGTTTCTCTGGCGCATGGTTGTGATGACGGTGATCCTGTTCTCCGACAGCTCTCGCAGCTGGTTGATGAGCGCCCGGACGCTGGGGCTGGGCCACGGGTGGCCGTTGAGGTAATCCCTCAGGATGAAGGAGCGCTCCACCAGCAGCTCCAGCTGCACCAGGTGGCGCAGCCGGTTGAGGCTCAGCAGGTCTTTCTCCGGTTCCCGACGGAAGAACCTGAGAGACAAGAGATGAGTTGGAGGTCGACTTTCCCTGCATGAACACAACGCCACATGAACACATCGGTGGAAGCACAGATGTCTTTAAAGAAATGAAGAGAAGGTAGTTTCCTTTGCCGTTTACTTGTTTACCCAGATACAATGAACAATGGCCAGAATGCTGCAGCATGTGTACTGACACAGGACTAGGTAAAGAGATCATATTTCTCCCGTATTAGCTTCTCTGCATTGGATTCCTGTAAAGTCCACAATTGAAAATCCTTCTCTTGACCTACAAAGCTCTTAACGGTCAGGCACCATCATATCTTAAAGAGCCTCCAAAAGTAGAATGGGAGCCAGAGCCTTCAGCTATCAGACTCCTCTCCTGTGGAACCAGCTCCCAGTCTGGGTTAAGGAGCCAGAGCCTTCAGCTATCAGGCTCCTCTCCTGTGGAACCAGCTCCCAGTCTGGGTTCAGGAGGCAGACACCGTCTCCACATTTAAGAGTAAGCTTAAAACTCTCCTCTTTGATAAAGTTTATAGTTAGGGCTGGCTCAGGTTTACCTTGGACCAGCTCTCAGTTACGCTGCTATAGTTTTAGACTGCCGGGGGACTTCCTATGACACACTGAGCTCCTCTCTCCCTCTCAATCTGTGTTCATTCATGTCCCATTAATGCATGTTACTAACTGAGCTTCTTCTAGCCCTTATGCTTTCTCGCCTCACAGATTTTCTCGGATTGTGGTGGCACCTGGACCGTGGTTGCAGCTGCTGCCGTGGTCCTGCTTGACGCCCTGCTACTACTATTATTACTAGTCACAGTTCTATTATATTTACCCCTCCCAACAAACAAAAAATGCAAAGGACTTTGGGTGGAAGAAAGTGGTCATCAGACCTCACAGCTCAGAGTGATTCCAGCTAAAACGCTAGAGTGGTTTCCCGTGCGGCTCACCGTATCCTGAGTGTCCTGAGCTGAGGAAACAACATGGGGATCCGTCTGCAGAGGCTGCCACTGGAGCGGTTCTGCTCGATGTCCAGGTGCTCCAGGCCCGGGACTTTAGGTGCGATGGAGTCCATGTCTTTCAGAGTTATGGCCACTCGCAGCGTCAGCCGGGTCACACTGGACGGGATGGTGGTCGTATAGGCAGCCAGAGAATTTCCTCCTGGGGAGGGCAGGAAAGAGAAATCACAAAAGAAAAGGATACATGTGTTTAGCCACATTCCTTAAACTGCCTTGTGTTAGAGCTGGGCAGAGGGGGGGAAATTTCGTCCAAATACATCGATACATTGCGGGTTGACTGTTGGTGCTTTCACCAAATATTTACACATGATCATCAATAATGTGGATATAATGACTAAGTAGGCAAATGATGAAACATTTATGTTCAGAAAATGACATCACTTTACTGTAATGCAGCATTTAAAACCAAGGAAAAGACACCACTTTTACATAATAACATTAACCAACACTTAATATTCTGTACTATGTATATATATTTATGTATTTATTATTACTCTGTACCTCCTACTGTGACCTGTGCAATATGCCATTTCATATACATATTCATCTGTATATATTTATTCCCACCTGTTAATAAAACAAGTGTTTATAGTGTACATAATACCATGTTACTCTATTCTCATTTTTCTATTTTATATTATATTTAATGTGTATTTTATTCATATTTTTTATTTGTTCTGCGTTTGAGCTGCTGGGTCCAGAGTGTGGGAGAAATAACGTCTATATTCTTACAAAGGAAGAGGAAAAGCTTTTAACTGACCGATGATGGTGAGGGTCTCCAGCTGATGGAGGGGACTCAGCCAGGAGGTGAGGCGGCACTCGATGCCCTCTCTGATGTACCTGTAGCGGATAGTCAGAGACCGGAGTGAGGTCAGACTCCTCAGTGCGTTCTCTGGCAGGATGGTTTCTGGGTAATCCACCAGCTCCAGGCTGGTCAGCGCTGGGCCGCCGTACCGCGGCGCTCCTACAGAGCCGAGGAAGAGGAGAAGAGTCAAACCTTTATGGCCTTTTGGTGTGTACTGTCCTTTGGCCCCATCCTAAATCAATTCATTGTCACAGCTTAATTGATGATTGACATAATTGTTAATTGCAGCCCTAAGGCGAGGCACAAACAGTACATGTGGTTTGTAATAAATGAGCCAAAACAAAGACTACAGCCCTAACGATTGGTGGATAACTGATCAGTAGATCCACAGACAATCATCCTGCAACTATATTTAAAAAAAATCAATAAATCATTTAAGTCATTTTTCTAAGCAAACATGTCAAACATGAGCTTCTTCCAGCCTCTCAACTGCGAGGATTTGCTGCTTTTCTTTTTTATATCACTGAATTAAATTTCTCTGCACCATTGTTCTAATATTTGATAAATGATTAATTGGAAACAATCAAGTGATTAACTGTAATAATTAGTTACAGCCCTATGGTTGGCTCAAACTGGGGCTAGGTTGCCAAGTACGTGTGATTTATCTTGTCTTAATCAAAAAACCTTTCAATTCCTGTTATTTTAATTTTTTAGTTGCCCTTCATGTATTTAAGCTTTAACTTTTTTAAAGTTTTTTTTAATTGTAAAGCATTTTGTAACTGTGTTTTGAAAGGTGCTATATAAATTAAGGTTATTATTAGTATCTGTAGTTAATGGGGAAAACATGCAGGGAGACAGCACAGCAGGTAAAGAAGACAGGCAGGCCGGGGACCGGGTGCAGGGTACCGGCTGACCTGGATTCTCCGGGTCCGTGGGGCTGAGGTAGTCATCGGGCAGCGGCTCCGGCGGCTCCCCCCTCATCCCCCAGGAAAGGTGCTTCAGCTTCTTGAGGCTCAGCAGCAGGTTGTGGAAGACGCCGCAGGGCACTGGCCTCACCGTGTCCAGCCCGTAGCCCTCCCCTTGCTGGTGGAACACCAGGTACCGCAGGTTGACCAGGTGTGACACGGCGTTAATGAACTCCACCGTGCAGGGCAGCCGGACGTTACACGCGCTCAGGTGAGTCAGCCGCTCGTGCAGCTGCCCGCTCAGACTCCTCCCGATCACCGGCTCTTCCCAGTTGGCGTTCCGAACTCCTAGTTCCCTCAACTCGGGGAACCGGGCCAGGTTGTCCAGGTATTTGCCCTTGTAGATCCGTCCTCCGTCCACGAACACGATAGCCGTGAGGGACGGCAGGAACTTGACGAGCCGACGCCACTCTTTGCGCCGCAGGTGTCGCACCGCTACCCGTGTGAGCTTGCGGTGGTTCAGGGTGTCCCAGAAGCCGTAGGTGTAGCGGCGGAGGTCGGACAGCACCACCGTGTAGTCCCGCCAGAGGGACGGGTGGTCGACGAGCCTCTTGAGTTGCCTGCAGACGGTGCGGACCGTGTGCCTCTCATCCGTGCTCAGGTAGCTGAACACGTAGACCCAAACTTCAGGTGGAAGATGCGGCAGCTCCTCCATCAGTGACAACCCGTTCACAGCTAACAGCTAACAGCTAAAGCTTGAGCCACTTCAGGAGAGCGGGAAGCGGGTAAGATAACAGCTACGCATTGAGACTGAAGCTACAAAACCTCCACTGTGTGTGATTTGAATGTAAAAAATGTGTAAATCGTTTTTTTTTTAATCCGCTAAACGGATATGATAACTGCAGAAACTGCTAGCTGTTGTTTAGACTGCGCCCGTTTTGAAGCCGTCGCGCTGGGATGACGTCGGTGGAAAAATTAAAGTGAGTCTTGATCAAAAATGGAGAGATGGACTAAGGACTGGAAGTTAGAAATCAAAGAATTCTGAATAGCATTTTCTTTTTAACTTATAAGGGACACAGGTAACATGTTTCATACCTCTTGTGAATATAATCCAACTAGTCTTATTTCCATAGGCCTATATGTATTTTGTATTGCTCTTTACTGTGCATTGTTACTGTGCAAATGTAATTACATTTGATGAATTAATTAAAATGTAATGGTATCATTTAATAAGCTAATTTAATGCAAAATGTACATGTTTAATTTAATAAATTAATGTAATAGGCTGATTTAATTTAATAAGTACATTTAATAGGAAATGCAATGATTTGAATGTCATATTTGGAATAATAATATCCGTTTAGTCCTGTCTGATGAAGAGTAGTTGTAGTAATATTTGAGCCCTGCAGAGTGTGAGCTATTTTTAGTATAGATAGATAGATGGATAGATTGAATGTACTATGGGATGTATAAGCATGAGACAATTGCAGTGACAGGACAGGTAAGGTGCTCTATGAGAGGGTGTGTCATGGTGGTAGAGCAAATAAGTCCAATAGTGCAAGGATAAAGTCTAGAGACCAGCATTACATATGGACAATATAAGAGAATAATGTAGATATAGGAATATAAAAACTATAGCAGTGCAAGGATACAGTTTAAATAAGACAGCATTAAATATGGGCATTATAAGCATTAAGCAAATGCTTTGCAAATGTCAAGATTGGCTCACTTTTGGCTCAGCACCTGTGCTCTGTGGTTGGATGTGCGTGCATCCATGTTTCACTGTAACATGGAAGCAGCCTGTTCACACTTGTACAGTATAGAACCGAAGGCAGACCAACAGGTTATAATAATCTTTAACTTGTTGTCCTCCTGGGTCCAAATTGAAAATTAACAATTTGTTGATGCTTGCTTCTTCTTCTTTTTTAACGTTTGTGTCTTTTCTTTCACTACCACTACTAGTTTTGCAGTTATTCTTGGAATTTATAGTCGATAAACCTCATTTATATGAAATTATATCTAATTTTAGAGTTCAAAAAATGAAATGATGTTAATGGTTAAGATCAGAGGAGCGTATGCTGATGGATCATCTCAGCCTGTCAAAGTCAGAATACTGTTTGGAAACCGTTTTTTCAAATGCTAACAAAATGGATAAAACACCCAACAGTCTATGAAAGTAGTGATCTGATCCTTATCTGCAATTTGGTTGAAAGGAACCCACATTTCTGATAAAGAAACTTCAAAACCAGGAGGGTTAACTACATTATAGAGGAAGTGGTCCATTCTGATAGATATTTCCTTCCTGACAGAATGAGTTATCATACTTTTAATTACATTCATAGAGGAAATAGTCCATTCTGATACATATTTACTGACTGACAGAATACGTTACTTTTAAATACATTCATAGAGTAAGTCCATTCTGATTGATATATTGATACCTGACAGAATGAGCTACCATTCTTTAATGACATTTATAGAGTAAGTAGTTAATTGTGATTCATATTAACAGCCATACAGAATGAACTAACATACATTTAATTACATTTTTAGAGTAAGTAGTCCATTTTGATATATATATTTCCTACCTGGCAGACTAACCTTACATATAATTAAATTAATAGAGTAAGTACTCCATTCTCATAGATATATTTTAAACTTTAAAATATTGACTTAGTATCTTAATATATTGACTTAATATCTCAAAAGTATCTCAATATGTAGGAGCCCAAAAAGCAGTTTTTGTTTATATTTAAAGAACAATAGTTATTATTTTAAGACTTATAGTTCTGAGCCACTGATTATGATTGACAGCCAGGCCACTGATTGGCCAATCGGCCACACCATAGTAATTGTGGGTGTGGTATAATTGATAAAGGGAAGTTGGAAACACTGGTGGAGGGTTTTTGGAAGTCCTAGCTTTAGTTGAGACCAAACACAGTTGTTAACCACATCTAGTCATCCTGTTTCATCTTATTTGATATCATTTAAGAAACCATCAGTATTGTTTATTTCCCCTGATTCACACACATGCAACATTCGCCTACAACGTTTTGGTAGGATCATATACAGATTTATTTCTATAGGTAGGATATTTGTGTTTAATTATTATTTTCACCATTTCAGCAACGACCGCATGCCTGGATCAACAACAAAGGAAGGTGTGTTAAAACCGCTCTTCTATTGCTGGGGCAGTGGCTATCATTTTGAAACGGAACAGCCACTACACGATATATTGACTTAGAATCTTAATATATTGACTTAGTATCTCAGAATATTGACTTAGTATCCCAGAATATTGACTAAGAATCTCAAAGTAATGACAAACTTTAAAATATTGACTTAGTATCCCAATATATTGACTTAATATCTCAAAATATTGACTTAGTATCTCAATATATTGACTTAATATCTCAAAATATTGACTTAGTATCTCAATATATTGACTAAGAATCTCAAAATATTGACTTAGTATCTCAATATATTGACTTAGAATCTCAGAATATTGACTTGGAATCTCCAAATAATGAGAAACTTTAAAATATTGACTTAGTATCTTAATATATTGACTGTAGCAATTTGGATCAAAGGTGACGATGTGAGAGAGAGGTTAATGGAGTATGTTGTGTACTTGGTGAAGTGTGTTTAATGTTAACTGTATGTTCATGTACTGTACTTTGATGGTACTTTTGGTCCGTGCTGCACCTGAATGTTCTTAGTGACTTTACAACTGGGTTTTGGAGGTGGAGACGAATGTGCACATTGCAATGAAACCACATTTTAGCTGAGGATGGATACAGATCTTTAAATCATTGTCAGGTGAACACATTTTGTGTTGAGGCAAAGTACAAATGTCATGGGTTCGTCGACAGAGTTCGGTAACATTGTAACCGGTGAACGCGTTACCATTTTACTGTCAACTTTTTTCATCTTTGTACATATTTATATTTATCATTATGCATGTACATTTACTACATTCCTGTTTACACTTAGTTTGTGTTCGTGTAACGCAGCAAATCCAAAAAATGTGTGGAAATTATTTCGATGTTGAAACAGAGCTTAGTCTGTAGGTGGACTGAAAGACTATGTAAACAATCACAGCTGATGAAATACAGTTTAATCTTTTTCATTTGTTGATGTAAATGAATACATATAAATTAAAAGAAATCAACGTTGAAAGCTCCGGTGATCGGAGAGAACAGAAAGAACAGGTTTTCTGCAGCGAGAGCAAGGGGCTAAGGTCATCAGGCAGGTTAGTAGAAGGGACATTTTCTTTTCTGATGGACCACCTTTCGTTAACCTGCCACGTCCACTTCCTACATTTCCCAGAGTGCTGTTTCCACCCTGCCGGGGAGCATCCTGTCTGCACGTTACCGTGTCGACATATAAATAGTCCAAGAAAGTGTCATCATTCAGCTGTGGGTTAAACCCGAAGGTAAAGACAGAGATGATGATGATGAAAGGAATAACTCTCTCCCAAAATCTTGTCTTCTAACAGGAAGCTCTGAGCTCTTTAACACAGGCTGTTGGGCAGTTTGTACAGCAAGAGACTTGAGCTCCTGTCATTTTACACAACAAGAAGACCTCAAAGAACGAGCACAGACAAAGGCTGACTGAGGACACACTTTATGTTAGTGTTTGAACACAACGCAAGCTGACTGCCAGCGTGAACATGCCTGCGTTAGAGGAAATAACTAGCCTGATTATCAGACTGAATCAATACTTTGTTTTCACTACTTTGAGTCCAAATTATAGTCTCTGCATCCACGTGGCTGCGAGGCTCCGCAACATATATTTCGCCCTTCTGCCCATGTCTGCGAGGGACTGGACAAATGTGTGTGAACATGTCACCGATACAGACACGCAACGAAGTTCAAACTACTCCATGTCTGCATCATGTAGACTATATCCAGCCCTAAAAGAATTTTTTTGGGATATTTTGTGAAATACATTTGTTACCTTTCTTGCGGAGAGCTAGATGATTAGATAGACACCACTTTCATGTTTACACCTGGACAAGCAATATTCTGTTGCATAACCCCCATACAATGGAAAGAATAATTATTGTTTTCACACTTCCGTGTTCATTATTTAGAGATTTAGAGGTGTCGGTAGGTGGATTTTGTTACAGTTGGACAGAGCCAGGCTGGCTGGCTGTCTTCCCCCCCCCCCCCTCCTACTTTTCCAGTTGTTATGCTAAGCTAAGCTAACTGGCTGTAGCTTCATATTTATCGTACAGCCATAACAGTGCTCTGGGAGCCGAGCCATGAACCGTGACGTTCCCTGTTCAAATCCAGCAGGAGACCTTTGCTGTATGTCATTCCCAATCTCTCTCCTGTCATCTGTCTAATACAAACAAAAATTACCCTCCAAAATACAAAACCAAACATGACGAAAAAGGACTACTAGAGCTGAAAACTACACTCTACAGTCAAGATTCCCAGTCAAGCTGCATGAAAGCATCTGCTAATGTCTAAAAAAAATGAAGAATGTAGAGTGAAAATGAGCTGTCAGGTCGATTTCTGAAACAGTGTCAGTGTTAAGACAGTATGAGGTTTCCAACCAGGAAGAAAAGAATTTGTAGCCCTGCTAGTTCAAACATTCATAGAGCATTCCTCCACACAAGCCTATGGACTTTATTTCTACACAGCTCATGAATGTGAACACAATCATCAGCTTTTCATAACTCTCCATCTGCAGCACAGTGTCCACCGGACTTCTCTGAATGGGAGTACGAGCTTCGCCTGAAAAGGAATTATGTTGGTGTCCCGTGAGTCTGAATGCTTTCCCAGAGGCCCGGAAACACTCCCAGTCACTTCAGTAGTCAGTCATCTTCGTTCCAAGGCCGACACCGGTGTTTGTTTGAATTCTTCCACTCCATGAAAAAAAAAAAAAAAACCCTCCCCTCGTCGCTGTCACTTTAACAAACACTTCATTTTTGGTTTCTCTCTTCTACTGTGACGGCGAGAACGTCAGGATCATCCACCCAATCACGAAGTAGAAAAGGAACACCGGGTACACCACCAGCGCCTTGCGCTCGGCAGGCTGGCTGTCGGTGAGGAAGGCCGTGGAGGCGAAGGTGGACCAGCCGAAGGACGCCGTCACCACCACCAGCCGCACGGCGAAGCTGACCGTCCCCGAGCCGCCAACCAGGACGATCCGGCACACGGCCATGGCCACCGTCAGAGGCAGGATGCAGTAGCCCAACACACACAGGCTCTGGAAGAAGGAGATGGTGCCGCCCAGCAGCTTGGAGTTGAGGGTGATGATGATGGAGCCGAACCAAATGATGACGAAGACCTGGGGCGAAAAGATTCAAGAGGAGAGATTTATCTTTATATCAAGTCTCGCATTGCCAGACCCTCCTCAGCGCTGCGGAGGAAGAGAGTCTGGTTAGTCCACACAGCATTCCGGGATGGGAGAAATATGTGCTCTGGTTTATTGGCATTTCTTTAAACCGATCACAATCGTCTTGGGCGGTAAAAGTAGTTTTAGTCGTGCAACAGAAAACTCAGATTGGACAGATAGTCTATTTACCCTGCAGAGATCTGAGGAGCAGTTAACCATAGTCCTCAGAAATCCACCAGAGGTTAGAACGCCAACACAGAGACAGAGAAAGGGGACGACTGAAAAGAAGGACATATGGTGGAATTTACACGGGCAACGAAGCAATCCCTGAAGTGGAACGTCGTGGATATATAGACTATCTTTATATAAGCTACATAATTAATCAGACCATATCAATAAGCAGATATCCTCTAAAAGACAGTGCCCCAAGATAAAGTCCTAATGCAGGAAAGAGATACCAAAGCAAATTCTTGGAAGTGTTACTTACTTGGCAATAAGTCCTTTTCTGATTCTAATGAATTAATTCATAAACTAGTCATTAGCTGCAGCCCTAAGCAAGATCCACCTTAGTGAAATTACCAAACAAGCATTATCAGTGAATATGGGGACAGATAATAAAAAAATGAAAATAAACCCCTATCATTTTCTGGATTATAATACTAAATAATAATAATGTGTATGTTGCATCTTCCTGCTGTAGATGTTTAAGATAGTGCTCATTTTAACTCCTTCATATGCTGTTGAGTAGTTTAATCTACAGCGATGCATCATATTCTATATAAAATCATCATATGTTTGTAGCGTCGCTGTCCTGTGAGAATCATGGATCTCTAAAAAGTTTAAAAACTTTTAATGGAGTCAGCAAAACCGCCCCGTTTTCAGTTTGTGACGATGCATTTTCCAGCTGATCCTAGATGCTTTTTAAAGACTTTATTTAGCTTAAGAAGGAGGAGAGTTTTCTCAACACATAAAGGAACAATTCATCCTTCAGGTCATCACAAACATTCAACATCAACACGTGGAGATACGTGGTTTTCACTGGACGGGAAAACTGGCATCTGAAAAGTAACTCAAGCTGCCAGACAAATGTAGTAGAGTAAAAAGTACATCTACATATTTACCTCTGACTCTTAACTATATTAAATCGAGCCATAACATTATTGTGCCTTAGTGGAAACAGTTGGCCTATATTTGTTAAATATGCCTATACGAATAGGGAGCCACAATATGGATTCTTTTTTTGTTTACTACAAGCAATAATTCCCTGCTCATAATGGCTGATAGTATATTGGTTGTGGTATAGTGGTATATACTATATGGAGTACTATATAAACATTTTTTTCAACAAATATTGATATAATATAATATTGAACATTGATGCATCTGTTCAATTTCTTTTGAATGCACTTCATAAGACATTTATTATTAAAATGCACTTGATGATAGTGACTATAATGCAATTTATTTTTCCGGGAGGGGCACATAAATGTTGTTGCCCAGGGCGACAGTGTTAAGTGTAAGTCTGGCCCTGCCTCTGAGATGTAGTGAAGTACAAGTATAAAGTAGCATTAGATGGAAATGCTAAAGTACAAGTACCTTGAAATCGTACGACAGTACTTGAGTAAATGTAACGTTACTAAGTTGTTTCCCGCCACTGATCACTAGGAGTTACCTCAGCGAACTGCGGCCCCCCCTGGTCGTCGCTGTCCGCGGCGCCGCCCTGCAGCAGCAGAGCCAGCGTGACGCAGAGCAGCAGCGGGCCCCACAGGTCCCAGTCCCGCAGCAGAGCCGTGCTCCGCTTCGGATACAGGACGTGGATGAACTTGTTCCCCACCGCCCGCAGGTCCCGCAGGATGGTCTCCTTCACGGGCTCGTCCAGCGTGGAGAACTCCTCGTCCCGCCTGGTGGACGGGCCGACGGGCACAGAGATGTCTCCCTCCACCGGGATGTCCTCCGAGATGGAGACGTCTGACAGTCCGGCGAACGGTCTGCTGGCCTCCTCCGCTGCCGCCATTTTTATTTCGGAGTTTTCCGTCTCTTAACGAGGCCGTTAGTTTATCCCGGGAGTTTAGACGACACCAGCAGAGCCCTTGTAATAAATAATCACCAAAGACAGAGAGTAGAGCGACAAATGTTCCTCTAAACCAGTGGATTCACTTCAGTTTGTCCAGCTGGTTGGTGACAGTCTGCAGCTCCACGTCAGCTGGGGATTGTTTACTTCCGCAGGACGTGAGTCACGCATATCCGGCTGGTGCGTTCAGGGACACTTTCTGAACTCGAAGAACGTCAAAGTAAACTTCTGACATATTAGCCTACTTATGGTAATAATACACCCATGGTATAAAAAAATACATATGAATCAAATGATGTATGAAAAAGTAAATTAAAAAAAGACAAGGTATTTAAACATAATAAATAAACCATGACATCCATGAGTCAATATAACAATCGGGCTACAGAAAATACAACTTTTTTATTTATTATTTTTCTTTTTTCTTTTTACAATATAGTTTGCGTTCACAGTGTTAATGTATCAACGCACAAATTGAAATCACCAGAAAAATGTTAAGATCTTGGAATGACTTAGAGAAAACTTGCCTTACGTATGTGAAATGTACCCATAGATATATATCTATGAAATGTACCTACTACACGTTTAAGATATGTCATGTAACTCAAAGGTTTAATTCGAATCTAGCAATGCTGTCTTTAGGCATAGTTGTTATGGAGTGTCCGGTCTTGTTATAAACACATTTCTCTAGTCTCTCTTATACTTGAAGGCATCACGAAAGCATGGCGAAGATGTCGTACTGATGACGCACTAAACCTTCGACGGTCGTTGGTGAGTTGTGTGTTTACATTGTGGATGTTTCATGTTTGTAGCTCAACCAGACTCGCTTCCTCGTATAACTGGGATGACATGTGATCGTTATTAATAATTAATAATCCAGCTCATGAGTTGGAACTGTTGTCAGCAGCGGGATGGACTTCTGTCGGAAACAAGTCAAGGCCGACTGTGAGGAGCTGCTAGGCCGCTTCCAGACCACCGACTCCGTCCGCTTCGAGATTTTCTCCAAAATATGGAGGGAAATGAATTTCGCACAGATTTTCTAGTAAGTTTAACCCAAAAAAATATCACTTTATTGTTTTATTTTGAAGTCGTGGTGGCACATTAGATCAAATACTGTACTTAAGTACACTTGTGAGGCACTTTACCTAATTTAAGGATTTTCTTTCTACTTTTGCTGCTTAAGGTATATTTTGATGCTAATGCTTTTGTACTTTCAGTTAGGGCTGGGCGATATGGAGAAAATCAGATATCACGATATTCTTGTCCTAATATCTCGATACTGTGGCGATATTATAGGGTTGACAATTGGTGCTTATAAAAAATGTCTTCACAATGAGATTTAAGATAAATAATCATCAGTAATGTAGATATAATTACTGAGTGGGTAAAGGTAAAAAATAATAGAACAGCTAGAACAGTCTGGTAAGTTCAGAAAAGGACATCACTCTACTGTAATGCAGCCTTTAAAACCAGGAAAAGACAACACTTATACCATTTACGATATTACGATATCTAAAATCTAAGACGATATCTAGTCTCATATCACGATATCAATATAATATTGATATACTGCCCAGCTCTACTTTCAGTTACATTTTGAATGCACTACTTTACTGTGTAACAGAGTATTTCTACACTGTAGTATTACTGCTTTTTTCATCGTTAAAATTCTCTTAGGTTATATTTGCTTGGATGTTTCTCATAATACTAATACTTGTTATAAGTGGTACATATTTGAGAAAATACACATATTTATGAGACCGTAAATAAACAGGTCGCCTACTGAGCTGTTAATTATGAGATGGAATAATCTCAGGACCGTTCCTGTTTAAAACGTGGTGCAATCTTCTGTATCATTCTTCTTCTGAATTTGACGTTTTCAGTATTTAACAGGCGTTGCTGTGATTGTTTTGCAGCGGTACAGTGAATCATGAGAAGCGGGCGTTCAGCCGTCTGATTCTGGACACGGCCTACAGCTTCTTCCTGCCTCCGTTCAGCTTCCAGATCAGAGTGGGAGGACTCTACCTGCTGTTCAGCCTGTATCAGTGTCAGAGCGCCTCGCCCCCAGAGCAGGTCAGGAACACAGCACCTCGCCTTTTTATTTAAATTTTCTTATATGATGCAAGAGGGAAGACAAAAAATGTCAACAGAGCAACAACAACGTAACAAAATAAAGAAAAACAGGGCCTACAAGACAAGAGATGTTAATAGTTGCCTGTGTGCATTAATGTGTTCAAATAGTCAGGTGTGTGTGTGTGTGTGTGTGTGTGTGTGTGTGTGTGTGGCTACAGATCCGTCTGGCGCTGAAGAACTGGGAGGACGTGAAGAAGTTTGAGAAGGACGCCATGGACGCTCATCACCTCGACGTCATTTACATCCTCCGAGAGCTGATGTGCCACAAAGCTTTCAACTTCACCGCCATGCCCACTGTGGTGAGCTGCCTGCCTCACATCAACACACACAGTCACATTGGATAGTCACTAAATATCATTTCATGTAGGAATATTGAGTGTGTACTGTGGAGATTCAGTGGTTGAGAGGCCCTTTATACAAGGTGAGTCCTGACCCAGAGTCTGGAGTCCAGTGGTGGAAGAAGTATTCAGATCCTTTACTTAAAGTTCCCTTGGCCTTTGGAATTAAAATACCCCCACATCATCACATACCCTTCACCATACCCCCACATCATCACATACCCTTCACCATACCCCACATCATCACATACCCTTCACCATACCCCCACATCATCACATACCCTTCACCATACCCCCACATCATCACATACCCTTCACCATACCCCACATCATCACATACCCTTCACCATACCTAGAGACTGGCATGGTTTTATTTTAGTTAGTTAACCTAATATCTGGTTTGATTTGCATTGAGAGATGATTTTAGGGAAAGTGCCCCATGCCAGTCTCTAGGTATGGTGAAGGGTATGTGATGATGTGGGGGTATGGTGAAGGGTATGTGATGATGTGGGGTATGGTGAAGGGTATGTGATGATGTGGGGTATGGTGAAGGGTATGTGATGATGTGGGGGTATGGTGAAGGGTATGTGATGATGTGGGGGTATGGTGAAGGGTATGTGATGATGTGGGGTATGGTGAAGGGTATGTGATGATGTGGGGTATGTGATGATGTGGGGTATGGTGAAGGGTATGTGATGATGTGGGGTATGGTGAAGGGTATGTGATGATGTGGGGTATGGTGAAGGGTATGTGATGATGTGGGGGTATGGTGAAGGGTATGTGATGATGTGGGGTATGGTGAAGGGTATGTGATGATGTGGGGGTATGGTGAAGGGTATGTGATGATGTGGGGTATGGTGAAGGGTATGTGATGATGTGGGGTATGGTGAAGGGTATGTGATGATGTGGGGTATGGTGAAGGGTATGTGATGATGTGGGGGTATGGTGAAGGGTATGTGATGATGTGGGGTATGGTGAAGGGTATGTGATGATGTGGGGGTATGGTGAAGGGTATGTGATGATGTGGGGTATGGTGAAGGGTATGTGATGATGTGGGGTATGGTGAAGGGTATGTGATGATGTGGGGTATGGTGAAGGGTATGTGATGATGTGGGGGTATGGTGAAGGGTATGTGATGATGTGGGGTATGGTGAAGGGTATGTGATGATGTGGGGGTATGGTGAAGGGTATGTGATGATGTGGGGGCCAAGGGAACTTTATCAGGATGCATAGTATCCTGGATCCATGAAATAACTGGCCTTTAAAAATAAAAGTCTGCCTGCCTCTATGGGAATTTAACATAGGGGTGTACTGACTTATGCCCCCTGTATTTTAAGGAAGAACATTTATTTATTTATGATACATTATTCATTCACAAAGAAAATTGGTGTCCTTAAAGGCATTAAGATCAATTTCCAAAATATGTTTTTTTTATTCCTCTTTTTAGTCAACTTAAGCATGGTTTCATAAACTTATAAGTGCCACTGTACAGTGAGGAAAATAAGTATTTGAACACCCTGCTATTTTGCAAGTTCTCCCACTTAGAAATCATGGAGGGTCTGAAATTGTCATCGTAGGTGCATGTCCACTGTGAGAGACATAATCTAAAAAAAAATAATCCAGAAATCACAATATATGATTTTTTAACTATTTATTTGTATGATACAGCTGCAAATAAGTATTTGAACACCTGTCTATCAGCTAGAATTCTGACCCTCAAAGACCTGTTAGTCTGCCTTTAAAATGTCCACCTCCACTCCATTTATTATCCTAAATTAGATGCACCTGTTTGAGGTCGTTAGCTGCATAAAGACACTTGTCCACCCCATACAATCAGTAAGAATCCAACTACTAACATGGCCAAGACCAAAGAGCTGTCCAAAGACACTAGAGACTAAATTGTACACCTCCACAAGGCTGGAAAGGGCTACGGGGAAATTGCCAAGCAGCTTGGTGAAAAAAGGTCCACTGTTGGAGCAATCATTAGAAAATGGAAGAAGCTAAACATGACTGTCAATCTCCCTCGGACTGGGGCTCCATGCAAGATCTCACCTCGTGGGGTCTCAATGATCCTAAGAAAGGTGAGAAATCAGCCCAGAACTACACGGGAGGAGCTGGTCAATGACCTGAAAAGAGCTGGGACCACCGTTTCCAAGGTTACTGTTGGTAATACACTAAGACGTCATGGTTTGAAATCATGCATGGCACGGAAGGTTCCCCTGCTTAAACCAGCACATGTCAAGGCCCGTCTTAAGTTTGCCAATGACCATTTGGATGATCCAGAGGAGTCATGGGAGAAAGTCATGTGGTCAGATGAGACCAAAATAGAACTTGTTGGTCATAATTCCACTAACCGTGTTTGGAGGAAGAAGAATGATGAGTACCATCCCAAGAACACCATCCCTACTGTGAAGCATGGGGGTGGTAGCATCATGCTTTGGGGGGGTTTTTCTGCACATGGGACAGGGCGACTGCACTGTATTAAGGAGAGGATGACCGGGGCCATGTATTGCGAGATTTTGGGGAACAACCTCCTTCCCTCAGTTAGAGCATTGAAGATGGGTCGAGGCTGGGTCTTCCAACATGACAATGACCCGAAGCACACAGCCAGGATAACCAAGGAGTGGCTCTGTAAGAAGCATATCAAGGTTCTGGCGTGGCCTAGCCAGTCTCCAGACCTAAACCCAATAGAGAATCTTTGGAGGGAGCTCAAACTCCGTGTTTCTCAGCGACAGCCCAGAAACCTGACTGATCTAGAGAAGATCTGTGTGGAGGAGTGGGCCAAAATCCCTCCTGCAGTGTGTTAACCTGGTGAAAAACTACAGGAAACGTTTGACCTCTGTAATTGCAAACAAAGGCTACTGTACCAAATATTAACATTGATTTTCTCAGGTGTTCAAATACTTATTTGCAGCTGTATCATACAAATAAATAGTTAAAAAATCATACATTGTGATTTCTGGATTTTTTTTTTTTAGATTATGTCTCTCACAGTGGACATGCACCTACGATGACAATTTCAGACCCCTCCATGATTTCTAAGTGGGAGAACTTGCAAAATAGCAGGGTGTTCAAATACTTATTTTCCTCACTGTATATAGAGCATTTCATGAAACGATGAGACGCTTTACACAACTACAGGGGGACAAGGGAAAAGAAAATAATAGGCCAACACAAACACGGACTGAAAGGAATAAAAACCAGGCACTAAAAGGAAGGGGGACCTCATTTAATGTCAGCTACGGACATTAAGTTATTTTATGAATGAAATAGACATATTACATACCTGAGGGCAAATTCGGGGACATTTTTGAATCATTTACAATCCCGTAATTGTCTCCATCTGTTAAAGGCAGACCGAGATTGACTCGGTTCCGCCTGTTGTCTTTCTCTTTCCCTTTTATCTTTTAGTTCTTCGTTTAATTTCCTTCTTTCCTGTGATGGTCCTGCCCCAGTATCAACCATAACTACAGCAAAAAATAAAATAAAATGTAGGACTATATAAAGAAATCTCCTGCTACCTTTTACCTGGCTCAAAAGGCTGGATACACTAACACTTTTCCGGTGTTACAAAGAAATCTGTGACCCATCAGAATGTGTGACTGTAGCTCCGTCTACCTGCCAGAAATCATTTTGTGACTTTGAGGGAAAAACCAGACCTGGGCAGAGGCATTAATAAAAACTATATAAAAATAGCATTCTTTTCACTGTTAGTCTCGTCTGCTGTTACAGGTCATTTATGATCATCAGATGGAACATTACACAGTTTCAGAAACATTTAAAAGTTACATATAGTCACTTTAAGTAAAAGTACTAATACCACACTATAAAAATACTCTGTTGCAAGTAAAAGTCCTGCATTTAAAATGTTACTTAAGTGAGAGTCCGTAAGTATCGTCAGGAAGATGTACTAAAAGTACTAAAGTACTAAAAGTAAACTTACTTAAAGCCGAAAAATCCTCACATTTTAGAAACTGGAATCAAATCTAGACTAGTTGGACTTTGGCTTAAAATCATTCTAAGACATGATTGTATCTCACAATTTCACATAATCTCTCTTCTTTGTGCTTCTCCCTATGCCTCTTCCTCTCCTGCCAGCTGGTCTTCAACAAGAAGAGGAAGATGGAGCGGGTGGCGCTGTGCGAGGCGTTCATGGAGCGAGCATCTCGTCCACAGGAGCTGATCAACATCGAGCTGCTGGAGGTGAGCAGAGCACCCCCCGCCACTCCAACACTTTCAGAGTAGATCATTAAAAGGATCAAGTTAAGTGCGTTGTGTTTTAGGGCTGTGCAATTAATCACCATTTTTAATCAGGATTTTGTGGTCCCGAGGTCAAGGCTGAAGAACAGGGGAGACTGCGCCTTTGTAGTAGCCCCCAAACTCTGGAATAAGTTGCCTCTACATATTAGGTTGGCCCCTACACTGCCTGTTTTCAAATCCCGTTTTAAAGCTTTAGTGCGTAACTTTTTGATATTAATGAGTGTTCGTTACATTCAAGCCGTTGCCAAATGAGTTGCTCAAAGCTAATTAAGACTATCAGCTCCACACAACTCTCTCTGGATTTCTCAGTATGACTATGTTCAGAAGATTGTGGCGTCCGGTGACTTTCCCACGCAGAAACTTGAGTGAAGATAATGACCTCTTCTGAAGAGTCCATCATGTGTCCTCCTTGGCTACTAGCAACTGTGTGGGGGAGGGGGCTGTGTGTGATCACAGAAGGCTTGTATCATGTGGATGCCCGGAAGTGTTGTTGTCATTACTTAGAATTCCTCATGGGGGCGGCAGAAACTACACACTATAGCTTTAAAACATATTTTTATTCCTGGGCTTTTAGCTAGTGCTGTCAGTTAATGGCGTTAACGCAAACGGTGCCTTAACGACCGTTATCTACCGGACCCAATAGTAACATGGATTTCGGTGCCTTATTTAGATGCCACTTAAATGCCTGCGCTTCTCTCTGATGCTCCGAAAACGGACGTTAGAGGGAACTGAAACATCGCCGCACAGGACGCTAGTCAACACTACACTTAGCAGCAGCTAACGTTAGCCTACTGTTAGCTAGTCAACACTACACTTAGCAGCAGCTAACGTTAACCTACTGTTAGCTAGTCAACACTACACTTAGCAGCAGCTAACGTTAGCCTACTGTTAGCTACTCAACACTACACTTAGCAGCAGCTAACGTTAGCCTACCGTTAGCTAGTCAACACTACACTTAGCAGCAGCTAACGTTAGCCAACTGTTAGCTAGTCAACACTACACTTAGCAGCAGCTAACGTTAGCCTACCGTTAGCTAGCAGCTGGAGTAAACACGGTTAAAGTGCTGACAGCTAAACGGTGTAAAGTATGACTGTATTTCACTGGAGAGGATTCTAACACCAGACTGTAGCTGCCGTTGTCTGAAAAACAGACTCAGCCTCGCCTCGTCAGCCTCGTGGTGCATTCAAAGTTATTGTAAAATACCCTTTTCACATCCAGTGGTTGTTTTCGCCGTTTTGTGCTCCTTTTATTTTTTTTTTTTAGATCAACTTTTTATTGTTTTATATTTTTGAACAGACAAATACAATTGAACAAGGTGCTCGTTTTTTTAATATATATATATATATATATATATATATATAAATCTTTCGGTTCAGGCACCGTTTTAAAAGTATCGTTGTATCCTGTTGATAAGAGCATTAAAATGAGAAAAAATAATGGGACAAAAAGAAATCAAGGGACATTTAGAATAGAGAAAAATGTGTGATTAATTGCGAGTTAACTATGACATTAATGTGATTAATCGCGATTAAATATTTTAATCGTTTGACAGCACTACTTTTAACACATTAGAATAGTTTCCTTTCTATTCATTATTGTCATTTTGCTGTTAAACTGTTGTCTTTTGTTGTTTTTGTGTTCATTGTGTTCTTTCTGTGTGTTTATTTTTTCTGATTGTACAGCACTTTGGTCAACTGTTGTTGTTGTTGTTTTCAAATATGCCTTAAAAATACATTTGGACTGGATTTTGGATTTTGGATTGTGCTTGTGCGAAGTCGTCATTTCAATATAGACCAAAATAATCGTGATTATGTTTGGTTTTTTTTCCATTATCAAGCAGCCCTATTGTGTTTGTCTTTTTGCAGGAATTGTCCAATGTTGATGATCTCTATGGAAAGCTGAAGACTTCCGCCTGTCTGCAGGCGGATCCGTCCATCAACCTGATCCGCAAAGAGCTGGTCCCTGAGCTCCGCAGTACTGTGGTGGACTTCTACAAGTGGCAACAAAGGAAGGTTAGACTTTTTACAGTTCAGTTTGTTCAAAAATATCTACAAGTGATGAATGTGGTTATTTTATTGGTTTTTACATTTGTTTTACGTTGATACGTTATGGTCCCTTTTTCCACTGTTGATGTAGTCTTTAGGGCTGCAACTAACGATTATTTTCATAGTCGATTAATCTGTCAATTATTTTCTCGATTAATCGATTAGTTGTTTGATCTATAAAAAAGTCAAAACATGGTGAAAAATGTGGAAATGTCTTGTTTTGTCCAAAACTCAAAGATATTCAGTTTACTGTCACAGAGTAGAGAAGAAACTAGAAGATATTCACATTTAACAAGCTGGAATCGGAGAAATCTTTTTTTTTTTTTTAATAAAAAAATGACTCAAACGATTAATCGATTATCAAAATAGTTGGCGATTAATTTAATAGTTGACAACTAATCAATTAGTCGATTCATCGTTGCACCTCTAGTAGTCTTGCATTGCCAGACCCTCCTCCACGGCGCTGTGGAGGAGGGCACATAGCATTCCGGGGTGGGAGAAAAATGTCCTCTGGCTTATTGGCATTTCTTTAAACCAATCACACACAATGACAACATTTGCAAAATATCCCGGAAATGAAACGTCGACGATATGGGCTAGTGTTGACGTGATGAGACGATGTGTCTTGGCTTGTTAGGGCGGGGCTGGTGGAGATGAAGACAAAGACAGCGGTGAGGGAACGTCCTCTCAGCAGGAGGTGAGTTACGCCACATTACACTTACTGAAGGCCTTTCTAGGAGATGCTCAAACTGAAGGGACTTTCCCAGAAGTCGGTCCCCTTTTACCTCTTCTGAAGCTGTAATAATAACTTTGTCCAGAGGGCGGCGCTGTGGACTGACTGCATGCTCTTTGTCCACAGTGCTCTAAAAGAGCCCAGCTCATCTCCTCCATCAAATCCAAGGCTTACGGAGAGGCAGCAGAGGTTTGTACATTATACTATTTTTTTTTTTTATTTTATTTTTAAATATGTAACAAATGAACATTTCCATTGGTAGGGCTGGGTATTGAATTCAATACTTTTTAGGCACCGACCGAATTGCTCTAAAGTATCGAGTATCGAAAAATGCCTCGTCATTCAATACCCAATTTCAATACCCAAGGAGTAAATCTTGTCAACAGCGAGCCAATCAGCACGCAGCATGCTTCTACCGAGATCTAATACTGTTTGTGATTGGCTGTCTAACGTTACACCTCGTAGAGACACGCAGGAAAAATTCTACGTTGTACAGAGACGGGGCTCACATAGAAACAAAAAGAAAATGATTTGTGCCGTTATGT
Source organism: Sander lucioperca (assembly GCF_008315115.2). NCBI lineage: Eukaryota > Metazoa > Chordata > Actinopteri > Perciformes > Percidae > Sander > Sander lucioperca. The sequence goes on along the minus strand of NC_050190.1, from coordinate 798,817 downwards.
TTAATGTTGTCATTTCTTTTGGTTTTTATAAAATTGGTATCAAAAAAGTATCATTTAGGAACCGGTATCGACGTCACGGTATTGGTATCGGTAGCTGTATCGAAACATTTTGAACCATACCCGGCCCTATCCATTGGAGGATCGTGTATTATGCTAAATGTAGTCAAGATGCTAAATGCAAAAAAATAATCTTTGTATAAATTTGTCTCTCAGGCCTCCAAGTCCCGCCGTCATCGCCAGGTGGAGGTGGATTTCACCAGTTACGAGGCAGGACCCTCCCTCTCGTCCTCATACAGCAGAACTAACAAGCCGTCACTCAAAGCCAGAACCAATGAGAACGTACATGTCTCAGGTAAATCCCTCCTACAACCTTCCTTTATTCTCCAACATGTAATTGAAGAGGAGATTAAATAACAGAAAAACTATTACAAAATAAGAACATTTACACTCACAGTAGATGAAACTTAGCCCTGAATGCAAATCAGGCAAAGACAGGTTGGATTCTGCATTTCCACAGCTGTGGACCATATTCCTATGGGTGCTTGTTATGTGCCTTAAATGTCTCTCTATTTAGAGATGAGATAAAACTTTAGTTTTTTTACCTCGTGGAAAATTTATGTGCTGCAGATGCAACACACTAGAGCCTATTTTAATGATCTAAGTGTGAGGCGCCTGGTGCAGGTGCTTTTAGGGCGCATGGTTGTGTAGGTAGTGTCTTCATTAATCATAGGTGTGTTTTGGGCGTAACAATAAACCAATCAGAGATCATCTCCCATTCCCTTTAAAAGCCAGGCGCATTTGGACCTTGGAGCATTGCTATTATGATGGAGGATTTGCACCGTAATATTTTTATTTGTAATCTTCTGCATGTGTGTGTGCTGCTGTGCGTCCCTGTGTGTGTAACAAGCATAGTGTGCGCGCTCTGTGCACGAGCCTAGGAGCATTTTACTAATGCTCTGTTAAAATAATAATGAAATGCTGCGTTATTGACTTTAGACCAGGTTTTTGTTGGTCGATGGCGCGATCACTTCCCGCTGCCTCAAGATAGCAATACGCCCAGAATGCACCTGAACACACCTCCCTGTATGACCAGCACACCCAGAATGCACCTGAACACACCTCCCTGTAAGACCAGCACATCCAGAATGCACCTGAACACTTCTCCCTGTAAGACCAGCACGCCCAGAATGCACCTGAACACTTCTCCCTGTAAGACCAGCACGCCCAGAATGCACCTGAACACTTCTCCCTGTAAGACCAGCACGCCCATGGGCCACAGATGGGCGCAGGTGTATTTGCTATTTAAACGACGTGGGCGCTTGACGGGAAACTGACAACTACGTCGGTCTTAAACTAGCAAAGACAGTTGTGTCGGGCTTTTTGCTGCGCTGGGTGCAACATAGGGCCCAAAGTGGAAAGAGTGCAAATGTAAAGGCCTAAGATAACAATAAGGTGCAAATCCAAAAATGTTACACAATATATAAAATGCAAAACCAGTTCAACAGTATGGATCATAAAATACAAACAGGTTAAAGTTAGCTGCTAGGTATGTTCAAATCCCAAGTATAAGTCATATAAGAGTACATGGTTCCCATTATTGTACATAATGTCCCATTATGACATGTTGATGGCAGCACAGTTACATCTCTGTTTGAATGTTACCGTCCAAATTATAACACGGCAGTTCCCGCTGCCAGGCGCCAGCAACATTACTTTCCATTGATGTCCTCCAGCACGACGTAACAGAATGTAAAATATTTCCCTTTTAAAAAAACTGCAGCTGCATTTATTTAAATGGTGCCTGTAAATTCATAATTTAATGATGTGGCTGATGAGTAGAATCACAATAATGTGTAGAAATACTGATGGAAAAAAAGACAAATATTGACTGAATATATTGATGGTAGCTGGTAGAAACGTTCTCACAAAGAAAACTGGGTTAACTATGTACCATAACCTCTCATAGGCCAGACTTTATGTTTGACCATATGGTAAAGGAAGGATCACTCCCTAAGTGTTCCTGGTTTTTACTGTGTTCTTGTTCTGAGGGCTCTGAGGATGGATCTTTGTCTTTTATGAATGCTTTGTGACGTAATCCTCATGTACTGAAACTCTGTTATCTTAGGTGAGTTGTGGGAAGAAGCCACTAGGACAACTCATATCAACCGTCTCACCAAACTGGACTTTGTTCCTGAAGGTACACTTTTACTCTTTTACACTTTCTGCATTAGCTTGTACAATGTCCACTGTGGCCAATTACCATGCAACGCTTGCATGCTTGGGGACCTTCGATGTCTGTACCAAATTTCATGGCAATATATCTATTTTTTGGCAACAAAAACATTTACCAGGATGATCTTTTTTTTTATCTCAAATTGCTTTTTTCTTTTACTCTTAATGCCAATTATTTTGGTATTTACAGTAAAATATGGTGGATGTTGAGTCATCCACCATATTTTACTGTAAATACCAAAATAATCTTATTTAGACAGATAGATAGATAGATACTTACTTACTTACTTACTTACTTACTTACTTACTTACTTACTAACCAGTCCTTCCAGAAAAATGCGGAGTTGTTTTTTTTATTGTTGCGGGCAAAAATCCTTGATTATGCGGCACGTTTTCTTAAAAAATGCGATGGAATATGCGGGATATTTATGCAATTTTATGCGATGACATTGCGGGAACTTGCAAAAACTGCGGTTTCATCATGGCTTCATTGCGTTTGCAGCTTTTCGATGATGTTCACGTCAGACTTTTTTGCAACGAAAATGCGGGGATTATGAAATCATGCAAGCCCCGCATATTTTGCACGGAAATCTGCAATTTATGTGGCGAAAGTGCGGCGTATTTGAAAAAATGCGGCCCCCGCATAAATATGCGGACTTTGGCTGATTATGGCATTGAATTATGCGATCGCATAATCATGTTTTTCTGGAGGGACTGACTTACTTACTTTATTGATCCCCAAGGGGAAATTTAAAGTGCCCATATTATGAAAAAAAATCACTTTTTCTGGGATTTGGGGTGTTATTTTGTGTCTCTGGTGCTTCCACACACATACAAACTTTGAAAAAAGAACCATCCATGGTGTTTAGAGTGAGATATGGTTTCTGAATGTGTCCTGCCTTCAGTCTCTGGGTGAGCTGTTCAAAATCGACAGGGCTTTTTACGCCACTAGCTGAAACGAAGTGGCTAACCATAGCATGCGAGCGCTAGCAAGCTAGTGCTAGCATTCTAGCTCGTTCTGAATGGCAAAACACTGCTACAACACACACTAGTTCACCATAATCTACAAAAGAACTACTTACATGTCCCTTGTCTGCAGGTATTCCACGCAAAGTTGGAAGTGCGCCCTGATTTAGAAGAAGTCTCGCGGCTAATCCTGCCTTGTACTACTGAAGTTGGAGAAATAGCTAGCTAGCTGATGTGAACTTACATAGCTACTACGCATGTGATCTTACCTAGCTACTGAGCATGTGCGACTCCCAACAAAGATGTTACAGCAGTGAGAGGTCTCACTCTGTAGCTAAAACAGAGACCTGAACACAGGGTGAAAAGAGGAGCTGCAGCAATGTGCAGAACAACACAAATATGGTGTTTTTTGAAAATTAAACCATGTAAACCTATTCTGGTATAACCTCAAAATACAATTATGAACCTGAAAATGAGCAGAATATGAGCACTTTAAGGTTCCAGTAGCTTAAAGATATCACACACAACATACATCAAAAACAGGATGATAAAATAACAAATCCACATGAATAATATGGACAGTAAAAGACAAGATTTTAAATTAATAATTAAATTAAAAAGCCACATGAATATACTAAGGGATGTGTAAGCATGAGATGCTAGCAGTGACAGGACAGGTAAGGTACTGTGAGAGGGTGTGTCATGGTGGTAGTGCAAATAAGCCCAATGGTGCAAGGATAAAGTCTAAAGACCAGCATTAAATATGGACAATATAAGAGAATAATGTAGATATAGGAATATAAAAACTATAGCAGTGCAAGTATACAGTTTAAAAAAGACAGCATTAAATATGGGCATTATAAGAGAATAAAGTAGACAGTAGGATAGACACAAATCACCAGTCAATATTAGAGGTTTGAAGTAATAGGGTTACAGCCATTGTTCAAGTATTAGGTTAGACCTCAGTCCAGGCTGGAGGGAGGAGGGAGGTAGGGAGGGAGGGGTTGTGCATATGGGCTAATATAGCCAGTAATTTCTGTAATGTTCACACATTAATTCACTTGCTTGTTTCCTTTTGTGATTCTTTTCCCCTCTGTTCAGAAAAACCCAAAATGTACAGAAGATTCAAGTGGTGATGAAGACAACGTGGGGGTCAGCATGCATCCTGACGGCAGCTGGTGTTCACTGGATCTCAAGTTTGTTTTAAAATGTTGATATGGTTTTGTCATTGTCACGAGTTTCCTATCATCTTGAATGATCTGGATCATGGAAAATGGGAATGTTTTTACATTTGAAAGTGTTTTAACTTTAACTTATTTTTTGATGAACCTTTTTTTTTTTCAAAATGTCTAAAACATAAACATACAAACGTGTCGTTTAGAGAAAGAATATTGTTCTTAAATGTAACTCCTGAGTTTTAAAGAGAAACTCCTGAGAGCCGAGAAGGTTCCCAGTTTCCTTTTTGCGGTTTTACAGCTATCCCTCGGAAAATGGACCCGCTGTCAGCCTCGCTTCAGTCAGTTTAGTCAGAGACATGTCACCCTTTGCCTTTTACAGTAAGGGCAGCATACGTTGTGACTGTATGCAACGTTCAGGTGAATGACTTTAAACATTTTCCTCATCAAGTTTTACTGTTTTATATAAAACCAATTTCTTTTTTATAAATGCTATTGTTGTCCCGTCTATAAGTCTCCATCTCCTTCTTGTGTGACATTTATTTTTTAATAAATAATTGAATCCAGGTAAGTCGATTGAGAACAAATTCTCATTTGCAACGACGACCTGTCACATTCCCACAGTTCACATTCATTCATTAATACCTGATCACAAAAGCAAGCACAGTCTGATCTGATCACATTCATACCTGAAGCTGCCCAGTACTACCACAGTCTGATCTGATCACATTCATACCTGGAAGCTACCCAGTACTACCACAGTCTGATCTGATCACATTCATACCTGATCACATTCATACCTGGAAGCTGCCCAGTACTACCACAGTCTGATCTGATCACATTCATACCTGGAAGCTGCCCAGTACTACCACAGTCTGATCTGATCACATTCATACCTGATCACATTCATACCTGAAGCTGCCCAGTACTACCACAGTCTGATCTGATCACATTCATACCTGATCACATTCATACCTGAAGCTGCCCAGTACTACCACAGTCTGATCTGATCACATTCATACCTGAAGCTGCCCAGTACTACCACAGTCTGATCTGATCACATTCATACCTGAAGCTGCCCAGTACTACCACAGTCTGATCTGATCACATTCATACCTGGAAGCTGCCCAGTACTACCACAGTCTGATCTGATCATATTCATACCTGATCACATTCATACCTGGAAGCTACCCAGTGCTACCACAGTCTGATCTGATCACATTCATACCTGAAGCTGCCCAGTACTACCACAGTCTGATCTGATCACATTCATACCTGGAAGCTACCCAGTGCTACCACAGTCTGATCTGATCACATTCATACCTGAAGCTGCCCAGTACTACCACAGTCTGATCTGATCACATTCATACCTGGAAGCTGCCCAGTACTACCACAGTCTGATCTGCTGGCCACTGAGCAGCTCCACTGGAGCCTTTGGGGTTAAGGGCCTTGCTCAAGGGCACCTCAGTGGTGGTAATGAGGGAGAGACAAGCGCTGCTCTTTAACTTTCCCCACCCAGATTGCCAGTCTGGGGCGACCTCCCGGTCACAAGCTCGCTACTTTAACCTTTATGCCACCACTGCTTAGACCAGAGCCATGTAGATAGGACACAGCCAGCAGAGCCATGGCTCTGGTTCTCCATATGACCTGGTTCAGGTCATATGGAGTAGCCAAAAGTATGTGGACGTCCTTGTACAATGAAGAGAAATCTGTGTTAATCCCGTTTTATCGCTCCACTTCTGCTGTTTCCATTAACATTATTGTCACTTTGTTTCATGATTTATGCATTAGCTTTTATTCTGTTTGTTTCAGGGTTGGTAAGTGTGTTTCAACTTTCTATTTTACAACACAACTTTATTAAGCAACAGAAAAACATGAACCATAGATGAGAAAAGAAAAGCTGCACTCTACCATTTGTGTATCTTTAAATTGATATAAAGAATTAATACAAAATAAAAAACTGCATTTAAATATGTGATTTAAAAGTACCTTAACCATGATAAATCCTGATTTCCACTTGAGTACAAAGCTCTTTTAGATAGGGATAAGATAGGACAAATTAGCCTATACACTAAACAGCTTTTTACACATTCACCAAAACAAGTTCCTTCCAGAGGCTATTTAGCAGAGGCACCATGGCTCTGTCTGGTGCTTAGCACCGCCCAAGACGATTGTGATTGGTTTAAAGAAATGCCAATAAACCAGAGCAATTTTTTCTCCCATCCAGGAATGCTCCAGACTAGCCTATATTTGACTTGTTTAGCTGTTTTTATTCTTTCTGTCTGGATTTAGCTAGTATTGCTACCTATGCAGAATACATTACCAAAGTGTTAGTTAATAAAAACTGATATATGTAAACGATGGGAAACCGCTAGAAGGGGAAAGTAGCCTAAGTAAATTTAGCTTAATTAGCCAAAGCTAGCTGTGGCGATCTCACCAGCTAACGTTAGTTCGGATTTGTCTTTCTTGCTTTCGTTTTGTTTTTGGCGATTTTCTTTGCCATTATACATTAGCATTGTATTTTTTATAGGTGGAAACAAATGTCAACAAGTAGTAAGCAAGTCATATTTGATCTTAACTAAAATTTACCTAAATATATCGCATTATTTAATGCGTTATTGGCTTTGTACTGTGATGGACAAGTTGAAAGACCATGCGCAATGGCGTCAAATATGCATCAACAAAAGGTAAATGTTGTCCTATTTATTCATAAATTGGATCAGTTTGAGCAAATTAGTTCGAGAATTAAGGGCTCGAATGACTTATTTAACGGGGGGGGGGGGGGGGATTAAAATAAAAATCATCATTTGAAGGTTTTTAGAAACGAGATGCGTATGAACCCACTGAGTGTACAAGTTTCCGACAGCACATGAAGGCGTCACCGTTCGCCGCTGTGTGGTGCAGATTTGCGCGTCTGGAGGATGAGGAGCGGCGGGGATGCTGCTGCCTCTGCGCCGCGGATCTCAAACTCGGTAGTCTGAGGGGAAACAACCGCAGCCATGGCCTCGGACAGTAAGTACGACCGTCTCCTCACCGTGTGTCCGTCTCTAATGGGGATTTTCCCCCCGTGTCAGTGCCGGGGGATGGATGCTGTTTTCAGGCTCTCCCCCTTGGTTTCTTGTTGAGGTTTGGCTGACTGATAACGACAGGATGCGTAGGCCAATGTATTGTCTTTTTACCAAATACTGTCGTTTTTCTGCATTCTGTCCATAGTGTTGATATTATAGGACCTTTCGCATTCTCCAAACAAAGAAAATGTTGATATTCCTTCAGTATTCTGCAGGGACAGAGTGTATGGTACTCACTGGAGAGTTGATAGTTGCCTCATCATGGCCACTTCTCGGAAGCCTATTTCTGTACCTCCTCTACTAAATTATGAAGATATTCTTATCCGGATTTGGATTGTTTTTGCAATTCATCGCAGCGTTAATGGTGACACTATCATTTAACTGTATTGTCCTCGTGTGCTGTTTTATAATGCAGGCCTAGACAGCCTCACTGCGTGTTTTTATTATTAATATCCTATCTAATATTCCTGCCATACTGTTGCAGGGGCTGACAGTTCTGCTATGACATTACAAGCATCATTTTGAGAAACATTAACTTTACTCGAGTATTTCCACTTAATTTTCTACATTATACATTGTCCTCTTTGCCTTTTGTTAATGTAAAGTTACTTTTCAGATTAAGATTTTAATTAATTTAAAATATGTGGCACTGTTACAGATTCAAATACCTAACAGATTATAAAGTCATTAGCTCCTTTCTCGACCAATGGCAACATGAAAGTGCTGCTTACATATAATAATAAACCAATAACATAAAAACACTGATTTAAAGTTAGTTATTGCACTACCATAGAGTTTGGGGTTAAGCGAGGGACAGATTAGAAAAGGATCTTGCTTGTTGTAGAAGGAAAAACACAGGTGATACCAATAGCATTAACAAGGGCTCTGTTCCATTCAAGTGGTCCCGCTGACAGTAAAGCTAGGTTTGTGGTAGCCGGGGTGTTCCGGCCGAGAGGTGCGCGCGCCATAAAGTGACATTACCACGGCTGTCGCTTCCAGCGCCAAGGCTCCACAAGCTGTCACAGCACCTCTGAAATTTTTAACTACGCTGGTTGGGGTTAGGCATTTGGCCTCGAGTGGTTAGGGTTAGGATAGCCGATAGGTCAGGGGATAGGACTTGAACAAATTGGGTTACGTTATCTTGCGTAAGCATGGCCGCCTGGCCAATAAATGCTGTTGAAGGACGGGTCTTGGTGTGGCCATAGTGGGATTCGTAATATCGCTGCCTGGCAGCCTGCTTTCCTTTTCCTTTTTTCACACAACTCACGGTTTGGAGTCACGGATCGGATACATTTTCAGATCAGCACAGAAAAGGGGGGGAATTCAAATCATTATTAAAAATGTAATAACTTTTTACAATCATTTCTTCTTTCACCAGTAAATTGCTGTTAAAAGACAAAAACATTTGTCATTATTTTACAATAACTTTGAATGCACCACAGTTTACCAGTAAACGCAACATGTAGTCCCGTCTGTGTTGTTTTTCACAGCGGTGACCAGTGCTAGTCTGTGTCTGTTAGCTCATAGCTTTAGCGACAGACTGTTGTACGTCACGGTGTAGGAATCCTCTACAGTGAAATACAGTCAAACTTTCTTTATTATTATTATTTTTGGGCATTTCTGCCTTTATTAGAGAGGAAAGCTGAGATATGAAAGGGGAGAGAGAGAGGGGGAAGACATGCAGGAAACCGTCACAGGTCGGACTCCAACCCTGGACCTTCTGGGTCATGGAATATATATATATTCCTCATTCTGTATGTTCATAACCTCCTAACCTGCTCCTCTCTCTGGGGGTGATGAGTGTTGGAAGAGCTCCTCCATTAAACAGCAGGAAGCAGTCAGCCATGTTTTCAGGCTGTTTCTGGTTATTGTGGCCTAGTTACAGACTGCATCCATGGCTCATTCAGCTCTCTGAGAGACGAGAGAGCACTCCATCGAGTAATATTTAATGCTGCTGCTGTGTGTGTGTGTGTGTGTGTGTGTGTGTGTGTGTGTGTGGGCCTATTAATGGGAAACCAGACTCATCTCTGTCAGTTGTAGCCACTTTCTCTCAGCCCTGCAGGCTAATCGGAGTCACGGAACGATTTTCACAGAGGGGAAGATATTCAAATTGTCTGAGTTAAAGTGGTGGTGGGTGAGGTTAATCATCTACAGTTAAAACCCAGTGTCCTCTACCTGCTCAGCAGCAAACAGCAGACTGACCCAGTTAGAGAGAAGCTGGTGTGGCTCCTTTAGTGGCTAAAGACACAGACATTTCCCTCAGGAGTTGGTCCTAATCAACGATCATTAGTGGTCACCGAGGATGCATTTGGAGACCCATTCTACAGACAGGTGAACACACATGTACCTAGAGCTGTCCACTTGCGATAGGATCACTCAGATCGGATTTTGATACCAGCCCATGGTGCTCCGTAACTGCTGGATGTGGACAAGCTAACACATCAGCTGAAATGTGATGATATGTCAGTGTTGTGTTCATAACTTGTTTGGAATGAAAATGTTTACTGAGGTAATAGATGAAGTGAGAAGTAGTGTCATTTTCTCATAGACTTTTTGCAGCCAGTGGAGTCGCCCCCTGCTGGCAATTAGAAAGAATGCAGGACCAAGCTTCTTCTTTTATACAGTCAATGCTTAAAGCAAGGCCTGGGTCTTCCAATATTTTTTAAGCCAAGGACCCCTTAACTGAAAGAGAGACGGAGCAGGGACCCCCTACTGCATATATTTTATAAAATGAAGTTGCATATTAATCTGGGCCAACAATAATGTGTAGGGTGGCCTCAAGCCTTTACATACCTTTTTAGTGTATAAGCTATTGAAATAATAATTGTTGGCATGATTTTATAAATCATGTTTTAAAGTTACATATATATGTGGCACAGTGAATCCTTAATTATATGTGATGTGGATGGCTACCTTAGTGGCTACTTTATCAATAATGTGTTGTTTTTTTCACAAATAGGCTGATTTATATTTGCTAATAGTATGTTGGATTCATGTTAAAACATTTTTATTTTCAAAAAAACTTCTAATTTGAACTTTTAACAATAATTTGGTGCCCCCCCCCTGCAGTAACTCTGAGGACCCCCTAGGGATCCCAGACCCCCTGTTGAGCTCTGCTTTAAGGGGAGACACTACAGGTGACTAGGAAACCTATTTTACCTAATAAGTATCACCATGTAACTTCCCCTGTTTACTCCTTACTCTAAGACCATCATTTTCTATTTTTAAAGTTTTTATCAAAACTTTATGTTTTAAATATGCATTTACATTTTATCATTAAATACGCGCTAATTTGCATACATTTCCAGAACAGAAATGGGAACATTGGATAAAGCCAGGTTCTAAATTCTTGTTTCATTTTGTTGACATATTAGAGTCAAAGTTTTTTACAGAGGGGATTTTGGATATCTCTTTTTATAACTCTCAGAAAATACTGCCATGGGAAAAAAAAAAAAAATCAATTTTCGCCACGTTTTAAGGTATAACATTTAGTTTGAATCAGGCTGTGAATGACATCTTAACAAAAGCCCTGTGTAAAAAAATTAAGAATATAGGTAGGAATAAAACTGCACAGTTTGGTGTATGTAAGTGCTACTGAAGTGGAGATTTCTGGCACAGAGTCTGAGAACAAAAATCATTCTGAGAAAAACGGCCTTTTAAGATATGGATTGTAAACATTTTGAAGACATTACAGGTGAATAGGGTGACACATTTTAACCAAAAGATATCAACATGAAACTACCCCAGTTGATACTTACATGAAGACAATTGTTTTGTGTATTACAAGTCTTCTGACATTTATATGTTTAAATACGCTAATGAGTCATTATCTAATGCTAACTTTTGGTAAATTTGGGAGAAAGCTACATCCACAAATAGACAAAGTGTAGTAAAATAAACACCTAAATGTGTATTTTGGATATTTTGTTCCACCAGTCTGAAAGGAAGTAAAAAAGCTAAAAATCTCAAAATGTAAAAGTGTGTCCTCTTAACCAGAGAGTAAATGTGCTGAAAAAACAGAACTACACTATGAGCTAAAAGAGGCTGTAAAGCTGTCGACCATATTCCACGGTCTTCATCCACAGAGCGCCCGAAGAAAGGAAAGTTTGAGCTACGGTTCCATTAAAACTGAGCCAACTCCGTCTCCATCGGTAAAAGGCTGCTGACCAACCCACTAAATAGACTTAAATGAAGATTATTTTGTCACCTGCTGTCTCCAGGATAAAAAAAATAATAACTGCCAAGGTCAAATGTGTCCTAGTTAGACGCCTAGACTTTTTGTTACATCGATAGATAGATACACTTTATTAATCGCAAACTGGGAAATGATTGTGTTACAGCAGCAAGTTACAAGGACATACACAGACTCACTCACACACATACATATAGAAAATAGAAGAAATATACTAGAAATAATAAATAAGATTTAAAAAAATTGATAAAATAAGATAAAAAAAGATCAAAATACCAGAACACCTACTGAAAAAAAAATACTTGGAGGAATGAAATGGATGTTCATGTATATACAAGTGTAGAATATGTGCAACAATGTACAGCCTACATACATATATAAAATATGTATAACATTAAATATGAAGTTGCCAGTTTAGTGTTAGCCTGGCTCCGCCCTCCTACGTACTTCGCTCAATTTTCATTTCCCTTCAGTACTTCAGGTTTGCGGTATATTCTTGGGTTTTCTCCAGCCAAATTTTTACCGGTCCAATCAGCGAACAGAGGGAGTGGCTGAGAACGATGATGTTGAGGTTGTGCGCTAGTTTGAGTTGTAGTTCCGTAATGGCGGAGGAGAAATATGTGAGCGAAGCCATTCGGTTCGTTGTGGCAACACTGCCGAATATCCAGAAGTTAAAGCCCGAGCAAGAACAATCTTTGCTGAGTTGTGTTGGTGGCCATGATGTTGTGGTCCTCCTCCCCGCGGGGTTCGGGAACAGTTAGATTTTCCAGCTCGCTCCGTTAGTAGTGAAGGAGTTGGCTAAGGCTAACGCTAGCGATGCTAAGCCGACGTCACGACCAAACGTTAGCGATTGGTTATGGCAGATCCAGAGTGGCTCTGGGCAGATCCAATAGTTTTAAACTTCAACAGAGTACCCGCCTTCAAGGAAGTTAACACTTGTCAATGGAGAGAGGCCAGACTCTCTGGACAAATGAAATGGACCAGAGTCTGGTAGGACCAGGCAAGTTTAGTGTAGCATAACAGTGGAATATTGTAATGTGTGAGCTAATGAGATCTCACACACAGCTGTTTTGATTTACAAATTGTCCAAACCACATGTGTTGCTGTCACTCTCTTGATCCTGAAAATACTCCAGCGTGTTTGATCAATTCTCATTTTGAAATCAAATACCAAATGTAAGCAGTTATGTAGCAGAGCTCGGCGGGCCTTCCTCTGTGTTGTTGTGTCTCGGTGGTGTTCAGGAAGAGACGTTGGCCTCGCCCAATGGCAGGCAGGAAAGCACTGCTGATTGACGGTTCATACCGGACGCAGAACAGCTCCGACTCCATTGAAAGGAGAACAGACGGATGAAGGAGAGAGGTCTCTGCATGAGTGGCAATTAGTTTTTTGGGGAAGAGAATACAGAAAGAAAAGAGTAGAACGATTGATTGGAAAAGAGGACAGAAGGAGGGGAAGACATGGCCAGTGAAGAAGGAACTACTGAGACTCAGTCACCAGCGACAAACAGCAGGCCGACCAACGGAAAGTGTGAGTCTTATTTGGGAAAACGAGGAAATGCTGCGTGATGAGTGAGCCCAGTTTCTCATCTCTTGTTTTACTTGTTTTATTCACGGAGAATTCTACCTTTTGGTATTGATGGACGGACGATACCGAGACACAGAAGCTTGTTTCAGAGCTGTGAAGCTGTTTCAATATTCAGGGCTTTAAATGAACTATTTTGATCTCCAGCCAACACGCCTAGGAGATTTTTCAAACTACCAGCCAATCAGATATTCCATTAGCCACGTTTAGTTTTTTATCCTAACTAACTTTACTACTTAATTTCAGCTCCTCTGCTTTGTTTGACTCCGTTCTGTTCGTCTTCTCCGTTTCAGCGTAGCTCGTAATCGATACCACAGGCACTTAGCCAGCGGTTTTATAACACGTCACCAGAGGTCGACCGATATGGGTTTTCTCTGGCCGATGCCGATTTTTAGAAATCAGGGTCTGCCGATTAATGCTGCAGATTTATTTTGGCCGATATGTACTTGTTTTTAAACCTCTATTTGAAAGATAAAATGTAACACTAATATACACAGAATTTCTCAACAAAAACATTTATTGAACATTTACCTTCACCAATCTACACTTGTAGCCTATACTTCAATTAAAAATGTATAATGTAAAAACATACTGTAGCCTATATTGTATAAATAATGTATGAAAAATATATTAAATAAATGAAACCGGTAAGAAGAAAATAAACTTTGTCAAATAAACCTTTCAATGAAAAAAAAAAGTTTAGTGCACTTATCAGCATTTATTAAACTTCTGAGAATACAAATCTGCTTCACAGAAAGTGACATGTTATTAATCTCAACACTATTTCCTCCTAACTCCTGTTGAATCACATCAGACTAGGGCTGTCTAAAGTCAGTTCTTCTTCACCTTGTTTGTTAGATCATTGTTCATGTGTAAGTGTTTTCTCTGTGTTTTGGGGACCCTACTGTTACATGTCCTGTTGGACTCATCAGGATCTTATCTGAGCACATTTCTGTCATTCAAACAACTCTGAGTTGTAATTTAAAACTCATCCTGCCAATTCAATAAAATTAAGGGTTTTAGTCGTGCTCGAGTCCATAGATGCAGTTAATGGATAGCCTACAGGAACGGAGAACTGAAGGCTCTGTTAGCAACGATTAGCTCCGTTAGCGGTTAGCTCCGTTATAGGAGTGGATGAGACTGCCACGGACAGGGGTAACAACCAGACTCTGATAAATGACATTCGGGGAGCTTCCACAGCGGTGTGGCCGCGGTGTTTTGTACTGTTTTATTAGTACAGTTAATCCCAAGGTAAGAACACCAGCAACATGCTACTGCTAACGGTAGCGTCTGAACCTGAAGTGGCTGCGCGAGACACACTGCGCAAGAATTCACGAGGGGAGGGGCTGGAGGCAGCTGGTCTGGGCGCGCTGTAAAAAATGTTGCCTATTCATGTTTTTAACACTAGGCTGCCCCCAGATGCGCCTGCTTATTAATCGGCTTGATGTTGGCCGATGCCGATTATGTAAAAAATCGGCCGATTAATCGGCCGGCCGATTAATCGGTCGAACTCTACACGTCGGCATAGTGTTCATGGGAAATGTAGGATTAGTAGTGCAAGCAGTGTTGCCAGATAAAGACAAAGACACAAAACTGCCCAAATTTCTGGGCGGGAAACTGACCAACCGGGAAACATTTCTGGAGCCGGCCGATTCAAACAGAAGCTTTGCTTCATTCATCACAGCCAAAGCCATCAAGCCAAGTTTGACAGTTTTGTCAGGTTTTTTTGTCAGACAAAGTTTTGGAGGCATTTTGTTGAAAGAAGTCCCCTTAACCGACATTCCCTAAACATGGAGCAGGGAGTAGGGAGAACTATTTATGTAGACGGTGGATCGGAACACAGCAGTACTCTTTCATTCGGTGTGATGTGCCGAGTAGGCCTGTGATCCATTTTACCATGTCGAAATGTAAAGGATAGATCCAGGTTTGTTTTGTTTTTTTACAATTTTATTTGAGATTTACTGATTCAAACGTCCTCCATCAGTGATGTCCCAGCAGGTGTATGACATATCTATAAATATATAAATATATAGGTGAAATGCAGCCTGTAACCAGCAGATGGCGCCTCAGCATCAGTATTGCAAAGCCTTATTTTGTGGTGATGGAGCGAAAAGTCCTCTGCTCCCTCAATTTCTCTGATCAGTATCTATAAAACGATGGATAATTGATGGATAAATAGTGGCGTTGGTACAGCTCTTAGCAGTCCTTTCATGTCAGGAAGTCATTGTTTGTTTTTAAATGTCCAATCACAGACTGAAAGATGGCAGTTTGGTGCTGAGTTCACTTCAACTGTGAGCTTTAACAGCCTCCGAGTAGGAAAACTACTGAAACACTTTATCGTGTTTTACAGATTAATTCAGAACTATGTGCCAGATCATATGTGACTGATTTGGATGTTCTAGGCAAATACAATATTAAAAGCTGAGGGTAACAAACACATGTCAGAGATCATGAAATTATTGGTTGTAGGTTTTTTTACAGCTGCACAATAACCTTTACTATCAAACATGGCAGTAACAGTTAGTGAAGATCAAATATAATATAAAGATTTGTTTTTGAAGAGTACATTTATCATAAATAATACTTAGAGGCCGCCATTGCAAATAGGAACCTGTTCTTAATGACTTACCTGAAAAAATAAAAAATGTTGCTTACAAACGTGTTAGTAGTATAGTTTCGTAGTATATATTATTGTACTGTAGTATATAAAAGTATGTTTTAAGGTTGCATGCATATGCAGCATATTCAGTGAAAGTGAGTCTGACCCGCGATCTGTCTCACTTTGGATGCCTTGCTTTATACTCTGAGTTGTTTTCTTCTTATTCATCGTCTCTTCATCGCAACGCTGAGATGCTCTTGTCCTCCCAGCCAATCAGGACGAACAGTCAGACAGCGCCATGGTAACATGAGACCTTCTTACATGTGGGTGGGAAAAGGCACGCTTATTATACCTTAATAAAGCCACTGGGCTGTTTCCAGGGAAACTATGATTTCAGGTGTGTGTGTGTGTGTGTGTGTGCCTTGCGGTCAGTGGGTTTGCGGGGGACTGAGAACATGATAAACATGCTCATGTCTCTGGGTTGATTTGACCTCCAGTCTTGATAACAATAACAGCCGGTGAACATGACATGTCAGCTCTGGAGATCTGTTTTTTTCTCTAAAAGAGATCAGTGGGATGGAGTAGATGGAAAGATGCCTATCATCAATTGGTGCCTGTTCGTTAGGGTTAGGTTTATAAACAACCGGTATCTACCGGACCGAATGGCAACGCAGATTTTGGTGACTTAATTTGGTGCCACTTAAACTGGTCTCGCATTGCCAGACCTGGCTAGTCCACACAGCATTCCAGGATGGGAGAGAAACATGCTCTGGTTTAATTGGCATTTCTTTAAACCAATCACAACCGTCTTGGGCGGTGCTAAGCACCGGACGGAGCCCCGGTGCCTCTGCTAAATAGTCTCAGGAAGGAACTTGTTTTGGTAGAACATGTGTATGTTCAAAAGTAGTTTTAGTACCATAACCATAGTCCTCAGAAATCCACCAGAGGTTAGAACGCCAACACAAAGAGGAATTTCCGGCAGCAAAGGAGCAATTCCAGAAGCGGAACTTCGTGGATATAGACTACTCTTAAATTACTGCGCTGCCCTCTTGTGCTCCGAAACAGGCGTTAGAGGCAACAAAAGCATCACTGCACATGGCGCTAGGTAACGTTTTCCTACCGTTAAGCTAGTAGCTGGCTTAAACACGGTTAAAATGCTATCACTCAGATTCTGCGTCAGTTTGGATGAATTCAGTTACAATGGTGCACCGCAGCGCTCCACCTCTGGCTGGCTTCTTCATTATAGCAACAGTTGCCGAGGCTCATGGGTACTATAGTATTTGTCTGCCATTTCAAAATGATGGACAAAACACGTTTTGCTGGCCTTAACGTAAACCTTTAGGACCGTGACATTATCCAGAAGAGTCCTGTGTTTCTATGTGGACATAGAAACATTGGGCCTCATTCACCAATATCTTCCTAAGTTTTCTCTTAAATTTGTTCTTAAGAAAGTCCCTAAGAAAAGTCTACGTCTGACGTCGTGACGTGTTCTTAAACAGCAGAATTGTTCACACGTGTGTTTTTAGAGTGATGAATCCCAATGTCTTCGTAAATGTAAAGCTGGTGCCCGTTGCTCCTAATTAGCATACGTAGGTAAACGCCCAGTTAATACTCATAAAAGGGCATGAGATGGCAGGGCAGTGTCGTGTGCACACTTAGAGAAATGTCCAAAAGACATGTTGAAGACGGTGGAGACCTCGACTCCAAAAGAAAGAAAAACTTCAGTAATTGTGAAGTTAGCGAAATACGAGACATCATATTTAGTAGCGTCAGCAGCAAATAGTCATGTAATGAACGCTGTATCCGGAGAAGGGCGCAGAACTGATGAAGTAAAAAAGAAATGGTTTGATCTAAAATCTGAGGCATACAAAAAGAAATACGCCGTTGTGTGGGGTAGTCCTAGTCTGCAGAAATATGCACACTTTGGGCGTATAAATAGCGTGATCAATCACTTATTATTGGATGGCAAGGTTCCCCGCTAACATAATTGATGTTGAATTGAAGGCAAAGCAAGGCAAGTTTATTTGTATAGGCCTAGCACAATTCATACACAATGGCATTCAAAGTGCTTTACAAACAGTGATGGGAGTAACGTGTTACAAAAGTAACGCAATTACAGTGATGTATTCCTTTTTGCTGTAACGCAGTAATATAACGCATTACTAATAAAATGTCGGTAATATTATACCTTTTACAATCTCAGTACCGCGAGTTACAACGCATTTTAACCCGACATTAAGTGGCGTTTGTTTTTTTGAGAATTCACCAACAACGTGAAACATTTCGGCACAGAAAAAAAAGTCAGCAAGTGTTATTTCCTGTTGCTGGATCCGGTGGTTGAAATAACTGTAGAGACGGATACATGCAACATGGACATTATTTTGAGGAGTTATTACGCTGCATTGAAGCGAGCTGTCTCATCACTGTTCCCGTGGTCAGAACCAGAGACAGTAGGCTAGGGACATCTGGGTCCTGTTAGTGTTCCCGTGGTCAGAACCAGAGACAGTAGGCTAGGGACATCTGGGTCCTGTTAGTGTTCCCGTGGTCAGAACCAGAGACGGTAGGCTAGGGACATCTGGGTCCTGTTAGTGTTCCCGTGGTCAGAACCAGAGACGGTAGGCTAGGGACATCTGGGTCCTGTTAGTGTTCCCGTGGTCAGAACCAGAGACGGTAGGCTAGGGACATCTGGGTCCTGTTAGTGTTCCCGTGTCCCGTGGTCAGAGCCAGAACCAGAGACAGTAGGCTAGGGACATCTGTGTCCTGTTAGTGTTCCCGTGTCCCGTGGTCAGAGCCAGAACCAGAGATGGTAGGCTAGGGACATCTGTGTCCTGTCACTGTTCCCGTGGTCAGAGCCAGAACCAGAGACGGTAGGCTAGGGACATCTGTGTCCTGTCACTGTTCCCGTGGTCAGAGCCAGAACCAGAGACGGTAGGCTAGGGACATCTGTGTCCTGTCACTGTTCCCGTGGTCAGAACCAGAACTAGAGACGGTAGGCTAGGGACATCTGTGTCCTGTTAGTGTTCCCGTGGTCAGAACCAGAACTAGAGACGGTAGGCTAGGGACATCTGTGTCCTGTTAGTGTTCCCGTGGTCAGTCAGAACCAGAGACGGTAGGCTAGGGACATCTGTGTCCTGTCACTGTTCCCGTGGTCAGAACCAGAACTAGAGACGGTAAGCTAGGGACATCTGTGTCCTGTTAGTGTTCCTGTGGTCAGAACCAGAACTAGAGACGGTAAGCTAGGGACATCTGTGTCCTGTTAGTGTTCCCGTGGTCAGAACCAGAACTAGAGACGGTAAGCTAGGGACATCTGTGTCCTGTTAGTGTTCCCGTGGTCAGAACCAGAACTAGAGACGGTAAGCTAGGGACATCTGTGTCCTGTCAGTGCCGACAGCAATGTGCCCGAGCAACTGACAGATAACATGTCAGGAATTAATGTTTGCTACACGTAATATCATTACATTTTATCAGCAGTGGAAAGTAACTCTACCGTAGGCTACTTCAGTTCAACTGTAAGGTGCTTTTAATTGAGTATTTTAATTTTCTCCTACTTATTAGGCTACTTCTACTCCACCACAGTTCAGAGTCAAGTAGGCTATTGTACGTTTTACTTAACTATTTATTTTATAGCTTTAATTACTTTGCAGATTCAGATTAATAACACAATATAATATGAATAGATGATGATGTATATAGTGGATGAAGATGAGACTTTGTTGATCCCGTTGTGTAAAGCATTACAATTCAGAGACAATAATATTGTAACTAATTACTCTCAAATAGACAGTATCTAGTAATCAATAATGTATTACATTTTGGAAATAACTTGGCCAACACTGTTTACAAATGAGCAGAAGTGTAAGTGTAGTGTGTATGTATTCAAACAAACAAAAATATAATTATGTGTAAAATAATTAAAATAATTAGTTACAAAATTATAAAGGAGAGAAATATAACATTTTAAATTAGAACGGACGAAAACACTATAGCTACTTGTTTTGCGCAAACATGTCAGCTCTCAATAGTGCGTAAGAGAGCTCTCGAGTGTGTGTAGATTGTGTTCTTACCTAAGAACACATCCCAAATAAGAAAACATTGGTGAATGCCAGAATCTTTGTGGATACTGCGTAAATAGGGGGTTTAAGAACAAATTTGTTCTGAAGAACATTTGGTAAATGAGGCCCATTGAGGATATGATAAAAAAAAAAGTAATGGGATTTAAACACCAGTTTGGTGTAGAAGAACCTGGCCTCGACCCCATTCAACAGCTTTGGGATGAGCTGGAACGCCGACTGTGAGCCTCATTATTATTTGTATATCTTCCTATTGATGCTGTATGTAATTCATGGCATTGGATAAAGTCATCTTAAACCAGCAATAACAGAAGAGGCATACGTCATTGTTTTGGAGAAGCTTTGTTTTTCACACCCACTGCACACCAGACGAGAATTTTCACATTTGTCTGTGGGAGTGGAAGAAACGCCCGGTTCAGTCCAAAACAGAGCGCAGGAAAATGTTCAAAATAATCATGGACGTGGTCTCACTCACATCCAGACTTATTACTACAGAGGAGTAATCTTTCTGGACCCACCAGAGTTCATGGAACTAAGACTAAAGACCAGTGGTGAAATGTAACTAACTACATTTACTCAAGTACTGAAAAGATCTCAATACTTCTCCACTGCTGGGGAAAGAGCATTCAGGTGTGTGGTATCCAGGACCAGGACACACACACCCACGCACGCACGTGCGCGCACGCACACACACACACACACACACACTGTTGCTTGGCAATATTTTTGGTGCAGATTAAAAAGGTACAGCGTGGGAGATACACACACACACACACACACACACACAGGCCTACAGTCCTAAAACTAATTACCCACATTAATGAGTGACCTTAGTACGAACTGAAAGAAGCAGCAGGCGCTCCTTTTATTCATCGCTAAAAAAGAAGAAAGAAAAAACTACAAAGAGGCGTGTTCGTCTTCTTCGGATCTCTCTTTAATGAGGGGTGACAACGTGGCCTTCGCCGCCGCCGCTGTGCGTCATCTTCTTCTTTTTTTCAGCCTAATCTAACACTCACATCAAAGTGCTCTCATTTCTCCTCTGGAGCTACTCACTTCAAAGACGGGGTGGAAAAGTCAGCAGCTGCATAGTAATCAGGGGATAAGGATTTAGTATTCACACATACACACACACACAAACAACCTTTCACAACCGTGTCTGTCACAGATTAGCGTTTGTGAATTTTTTTTTATCGCCGTTGGTTGGATCTCTCCATCTCATTAGCCTTATCCGATGCCTCTCACTGACTTCTGGGTCCCATCACCTCCCTGATCCTTGTTTGTACGTTGGTTCATTATAATTTGCCTTTAACACGTTGAACAAACTGTTTCATCAATGCTATCCAACGGATTCCCTGCTGGTGCTATAATGCAATTAACCTTCCACTGAGATTATGTAAAGTTAATCTAATCTATGTATTCTGATGTAAAGGTTATCTGTGAGTGAGCAGGGGGGGAAAACTGAAGGAACTGAAGCTGAAAAGGTTTTCTGAAGTTTCTCTCAGTTGTATTTTTTTTTTATTTTCGAGGCAGCTTTCAGTTTTTAGAACTAGCCCATATGTTATATATTTAGTTGAGTTGTGTATTTATGAAAAATGTTCAAACCCAGAGAAATCTGTCATTATATGGTAACGCTCCTAATGGCGTCCTATCCCCTTTGTGCATGCGTCAGTGGTGTGGTAGTCTATATTTAGGACGTTCCACTTCCGAGGTTTGTTCAGGTGCCGCTGGAAATTCACCGGATGTCCCTAATCCCTAAAAAATCGTGGCTTTGTGAGGACTATGGTTAACTGCTCCTCAGATCTCTGCAGGGTAAATCCAGACAGCTAGCTAGACTATCTGTCCAATCTGAGTTTTCTGTTGCACGACTAAAACTACTTTTGAACGTACACATGTTCCACAGAAACAAGTTCCTTCCTGAGACTATTTAGCAGAGGCACCGTCATTGTGTCCGGGGTGTAGGCGATTTTGATTGGTTTAAAGAAATACCAATGCATTTTCTCCTATCCCAGAATGTATGTGTGGTGTAGCCAGACCTTAGTCCACAGTGTTGTGGAGATAGCGGATTGTAGATAGAGGTTGTAGGCTATTTGAACAGTCAGGGAATGTGGTTGGTTGGCCAACGCCTTTCCAGACATGGAAGTTGGTGTTTTGTAGTGTGGGAGCTCGTGTTGTTGTGTTGGACTGAACAGCCCCTCTTGAAGGCTTCCCTTTTGGGTCTTTCTGGAGTTTTGGAAACTGTCGCTGACCGTCTTCTGTCGGTGTAGCCCTCCCTCAACCCCCCGCTGATTGGGCGCAGCCGACATATCCGAGATTCGACGCTCCAGAAGGGCAGACAATGACTTTAGGTGGGTAATCAGAAGCTGCGTCTGCAGTACTGATGCTGTTAGCGTGGAAAGTAGAGCAGGGTAATCGCTCGCCGTGGTAGATTTGAGGAACGTGGGAGGATGTTTTTTGGGGGTAAATGAGAACCGTGTGATATTTGACGACTTTCAGCAAAAGTTTTGAAGTAATAAAACAGAAAACCTCAAGTTTTTTATTTTCATGAAGCAGTTGTTGGCAATGACATTCTTACATCTCTAATAAATTTATAAATTAATCTGATTAGATTCGGAGACATAAAATAGCCTAGTGCAGCAGCTTAAATATGGGAATATAATATAAAGTACAATACTGTGCTAGAAGTGGTAGTAAAATAAATCTATATACTGAGACAGAAACAGTTAGTAACCAGTAAGTATATAAGTAATGGCAGTGGTATAAGAAAATAAACTACTGACATTCCCATCAGCCTCAGCTTTGTGTACTTTGTGTTTGATGTAATAAGCACGTTTGCACGCTAACACACTAAACTAGCAAGGTAATCGTTATGGTAAACTTCTGCATGTTTGCACTGCAACTGTAACTTAAGCATGTTAGCATATTAGCATGTTAGCATGCAGATGTTACCATTTAGCTCAATGCAGAACTCTCCTCCCAGTGTAGAAAGTGTAAAGGATCCAAGCAGGGACGTCGTTAGGCCTATTTTAGGGGGGCTGAAGCTACCCCAAAATGTTCCTAAGCCCCCCTAAATAATAATAAGAACAACAATAACAATTCGATGTGTCCTCATTTATATTTATATATATATATACAAATGATCTATATCCAGCTACAAAAAAATAGACAGAAGTACAGAGAGTAGTGCTATCAAGATGATGCACTGCACCGTCTCGTTGCATTGGTATGAACTGGAAGATTTCAGAGCGTTGCAGACTGGCGCGTTGCAAGTAACATCTCATCGCTACTCTTTGGTCTGAACTCGCTATGCACCCCCCCCCCCCACAAACACACACACCGGTACACGCTAATGGTGAAAGGAAGATTGATTACACCTAGTGTGATACAGAGTGGAATTGTAAGTTGTTTTTGATGACCTGCTTACCTTTAGCTACGTTTTCTTGAGGTAAAGGAAAGGGGATATTTTGGTTTGCTATAGAAAACTAAAGTCTAGCTAGAGTGAACGAGGGAAATACAAGAAATGGTTAATTTAGCAAGCTACTCACAACTCTTTATTTATTGCCAATAATATAACCTATCTCTATAGTAGGCATTTTCTAAAACAATATCAATCCCCATGTTGTTGTCACTGAAAACTAAATGTCATCGGGTCCCTGTTAATGCTATTGTACCGTTGTATCCTTCAATTCATTGAGCAGATGAGATGGATATGGAAGATATTTCAGCAGAGAGAGAAAGAGAGGCAGGAGATTGGCAGGGCAGTTGATTCTGAGGGAGCCGGTGTGATTGAGGTCAGTAGTGGTCTATAGGTCTAAGAATTGTTTTGTAACAATAAGCATTTGTTGGCAGGTCTAGGCACTATGCATAGCCTAAACTAAATTATTTCATTGTATTTATTATATATGCTAGCTATATTCTAACCAATTTAACTTTCTTCATTCATTGGCTGTGATGAATTAAATACATATGTAGATGTTGCCTAAAGCTAGGCTAAAGATGTGGACATGCCCACAGATACACATGTGAAAATAAAATGAAAGCAATCCTACATACAGTAAACGTTACTCCAAATCTTTTATTCCTTCTGCCATCAGGTTATTGTATTTAGACAGTAGCCACTTTAAATAGGATCCGTATCAATAGCTTACATGATAAAGTATGCAGTGATGCCTATTATGCCTATTTCTTTTCTTTTTCTTGTACTGCTATTTGTCATATTTGTTTAACTTTCTGTCATATTTGTTTATTAGCTGTCTGGCCTCTGTTTGTCAGTTTTTGGACATGTTGGATGTTGTTTCATGTGAGCAATTTGCATTTCGAAGTCATGAAATTAGCATCAGGGTTTTGTTTTATCTTAAAGGATAAGACAGAAGGAACAGAGTAGAAATGGAAGAAGAGGATATGTCTGTCACTGTTTACTTGTTAACATATTGGTTTCTTGACTGGTTGTTGACATAAGTGTAGCTCTAATACAGTAACAAAAGATGTGAGTGCAAAGATTTTGCAAACGCAAGTTACAAATACCCTGGGGGCTAAGTCTTTCAATCCTAGTGACGTCCCTGGATCCAACCAGTTCTTATTTAATGGTCTAATCATCTCAGCTGGACTTGTAGGCTGTTATATTGTCGGGTAGTTTAATTTATAATAAAACATCAGATTTTATAAACTACATGTGTTTTGTGTGCAGAAATCTTAATGTGTAAGGTAACTAGTAACTGAAGCTGTAACAGATGAATGTAGTGGAGTAAAAAGTCCAGTATTTCTCTCTGAAATGTAGCGGAGTAGAAGTAGAAAGGGGCATGAAAAGAAAAGACTCAAGTAAAGTACAAGTACCTCAACATTTGGACTGAAGTACAGTACTGGAGTAAATGTACTTAGTTACATTCCACTACTGGAGGCTGAGAGTTTTGATGTTTCTTCTGGTGCAACCTCTTCACAATTAATGTTATTTCAAGTATTTTCAAGTAGTTAATCAAATAAGTCAATAAACCGATAAGTCGGTCAAAAGAAAATAACAATGTTTATTATAATTTTTAAGTCAGTTATTACTACACTTTTTCCAAGACCTTCCACTTCCAGGATAGCTCCGGTGCACCAGAAATTCCGCCGGATGTCCTTCTTTTCGGCCGGATGTCCGTCCCCTTCCTCTTCCTTTGTGTTGGCGTTCTAACCTCTGGTGGATTTGTGAGGACTATGGTTAACTGCTCCTCAGATCTCTGCAGGGTAAATCCAGACAGCTAGCTAGACTATCTGTCCAATCTGAGTTTTCTGTTGCACGACTAAAACTACTTTTGAACGTACACGTTCCACCAAAACAAGTTCCTTCCTGAGACTATTTAGCAGAGGCACCGTGGCTCCGTCTGGCGCTTAGAGCCGCCCAAGATGATTGTGATTGGTTTAAAGAAATGCCAATAAACCAGAGCGTGTTTTTCTCCTATCATAGAATGCTGTGTGGACTAGCCAGAAGGTCTGGCAAAGGGAGACTAGTGTTTCGCTAACCTCCTACCGACTCCTGATCCTTTACCCGTGACGTAAATTCTAGCCTCCCAAATGCGAGGAATGGATGCTTTTCTCTGTTTTCTGTCGGTTGAAAATTGAATACCGTTTGTGTCTTTTTGGCTGTTGCTTGGACAAGACAAGCTTTAATTGATACTCAGACAGGATGATCTTTAGTGTCTGTATTAATATGGAAATCTAATTAAAATGTAATACAGTATATATAATACAATAAAACAGCATGACATATGAATGTAATATGTAATATAATATAGACGAAACAAGATATTTGAAGACATGATGGGCATTTACCATTGTAAATATGTGTGTTGTGTGTTAGGGAGCCAAGCAAACAGGAATCTTTGCATTTGGAATGAAGTGCGTCCACGTTTGTGTGTGTGTGTGTGTGTGTGTGTGTGTGTGTGTCTGTGTGTCTGTTTGTCTGTGTGTGTGTGTGCAGCAGGTGTGAGGCCAGACTTTGACCCGGGGTTTCTTCCTGTCCATCTGGATGCAGACAGTAGGAGGCTCTCTGAGTCTCCAACACTGAGCTCAGTGTCTGTTTGACTGTCAGAGCAGCTGAAAGGGGAAACTCCACTTTACAGCCGCACCCGAACACACCGTCCAGACATTGCACTGTGTCCATTCCAGCAGGGCATTTCATTTTTTTGTAAAATGGTAAATACGCTGTGAAACCAAAACAAGGAGCTGAACGAGGCTAAAATGAGCAGCATTGGGGATGTCACGGGAGAGAACGAGGACAGACAAATGATTGTTTGTGTGAACTGATTCATGAATTAGACATATGATGTTTGTCAATTTTAAAGATAGTTTTTGCAAGTGAAGAAAGTTTCAGTTTGTGGTAAAATTGTGGAAGTATCAGACTGTGAGAAGGCGTCATTAGAAAGACTAGAAAAATTAGAAAGTGCCTAAGTGACATCTCTCTGAATCTAATCTGTCTGTGTGTTTGGAGCCAGGGTGTAACGTTACTCACACGAGCAGCCGGTCTTGCATGTTCTTTTCACTTCTCGGCTGATAAACACTCCATAAAACACATCAGGTGAGATAATGTTACACGTGTTGTGGAAGCTAAGCTAGCTAGCCAGCGAACAAGCTGAGCAGCGAGCGAGGTGACGCATTGTGCGAGACGAGAGATGTAGTTCACTGAGCGGTCTCACAAAACTAAGTAGTACTACGACAAACCTACGACAACTGTGACTTTCTTCACTTGCTAAATTATCTTTTAAAGGTCCCATGGCATGAAAATTTCACCTTATGAGGTTTTTTAACATTAATATGAGTTCCCCCAGCCTGCCTATGGTCCCCCAGTGGCTAGAAATGGTGATAGGTGTAAACCGAGCCCTGGGTATCCTGCTCTGCCTTTGAGAAAATGAAAGCTCAGATGGGCCGATCTGGAATCTTCCCTTTATGACGTCATAAGAGGAAAGGTTACCTCCCTTTTCTCTGCTTTGCCCGCCCAGAGAATTTGGCCCACCCATGAGAGAGAGACATCATGGCTTTCAAACGAGCAAAGCATGGCAGTTGGTCAAGGCCACACCCCCACCCTACATCTTGCCCCCCCCCTCTCTCCTCCTCAATAGCATTTAAAGCTACAGACACAGAAATGGTACATCCTAAGGAAAGCTCATTGTGGGACTGGCTCTAGTGGCTGTAATTCTGCACCAAGGCTGAATTTAGGGAAAGAGACTTCAGATACAGTATTAGGGGACCACTAAGGTCTATATAAAAGAGACTTCAGATACAGTATTAGGGGACCACTAAGGTCTATATAAAAGAGACTTCAGATACAGTAGTAGGGGACCACTAAGGTCTATATAAAAGAGACTTCAGATACAGTATTAGGGGACCACTAAGGTCTATATAAAAGAGACTTCAGATACAGTATTAGGGGACCACTAAGGCCTATATAAAAGAGACTTCAGATACAGTATTAGGGGACCACTAAGACCTATATAAAAGAGACTTCAGATACAGTATTAGGGGACCACTAAGACCTATATAAAAGAGACTTCAGATACAGTATTAGGGGACCACTAAGGTCTATATAAAAGAGACTTCAGATACAGTATTAGGGGACCACTAAGGTCTATATAAAAGAGACTTCAGATACAGTATTAGGGGACCACTAAGGTCTATATAAAAGAGACTTCAGATACAGTATTAGGGGACCACTAAGGTCTATATAAAAGAGACTTCAGATACAGTATTAGGGGACCACTAAGGTCTATATAAAGAGACTTCAGATACAGTATTAGGGGACCACTAAGGCCTATATAAAAGAGACTTCAGATACAGTATTAGAGGACCACTAAGGCCTATATAAAAGCATCCAAAAAGCAGCATGTCATAGGACCTTTGATATATTGACAAACATATGCGTAATTCATTGCTCAGTTCAAATGGGATCAAAAAATGTATTTGTTCACTACCGCGCATAGTTTTTACGAAATATTGGCCCCATGGGATCCACCGGAAGCAGAGGGCCTCTCTGTTGTGAAACAAAATGCGGCGCAATATCTTGTTTTCATAACCGTTGGCAGCCAAAATCGTAATTGAAAACAAAATTCCATGAATCGCTCAGGCCTAATTTAAAACTAATTCATGTTGATGCGGGGGGTGTCTGCAGCTTTTAGACGTCATGTTCTCCTTTCTGTTATCTTAACTTGAGTATTTCCATTTTATGTCACTTTATGCTTCTATACTCCACCACAGCTCAGAGGGAAATACTGTACTTTTTACTCCACTACATTTATTTGATAGTTACTTTACAGATTCAGATTATTAACACAAAATGTGATCAACAGATACAATATATATTATTATAGATTAAGGTACACAGCAGAATGGCATTACATTTTTTACCAGCTGCAACATTAAACTGAATTTATCTATTAATGATTGTAATCCAAAAATGGACCATTCTGCAAAAGGAGTACTTTTTCTTTGGCACTTTAAGTACATTTTGATGCTAATACTTTTGTACTAAGTAAACTTTTGAATGCAGGACTTTTGCTTTCTATACTGTACTTCTTCCAACACTGGTTCAAATACTGGTGTATGTGGAAGGATGGAGTAAAAAGCTGCTGTCGTTGCTCATTATTTTGCCACCACACACACACACACACACACATACACATACAGTGTTGCTTGGTGATGTTTTCGGTGCAGATTAAAAAGGTACATCTGTACAGCGTGGGAGATTTGATTCCATAAAAAAGCCAGAGAGCGACATGAATAGTGAAAAAACAAAAGATGGTGTATGAAATAAACACAACATAACAGTAGTACACCCTCACACACACACACACACACACACACACACACACACACACACACACACACACACACACACACACACACACACACCCCCCTATGCTGTTGAGTCCTTTCTTTGGCGTCGGCTCTCAGCAGGATGTGCACTCGTCTCTGTTTGCTCCCATCGATTCAGTTCTCTGCTCTCTGAGACGTTGCCGTGGAAACGGGAGATGGTGACCCCCCCCCCTCCCCCCGTTGTGCATTTCTGTTGCTCTGTATTGAGTCTCAGGCGCCTCATTGAGAGCAGAGTAGTACACATCGTATCACCTCGTCTCTCTCACTCTTTTATTTACTCTCTATTTTGGTTTTTCACTCATCTGTTTCCTCACTGCAACTTTCCTCTTTCTATTTCCGTCCAGGTGTTTTTCTGCCTCTCTCCTCTGCTTAATGTTTTCTCCTCTTTTTTTCTGTATCTGTTGTTTACTGTCTCCACTTGCTCTTTCCATCCTTCCTTTCTATGTCTATTTTCTCTCACTAATTTCTTTCTGTAATGCTTGCCAATCAACCCATTACTGGATAAAAAAATAGAATCCAGAACTACTTTCACAAGCCAAGCTCAAATACAAATTAAACCTGAGTCACCACTTACTTTTAACTAAAGCACTTCTTTTCATATGAACTATGAGAATCAGGTGCTGACATGTTCTGAAGTTTCCCTTTCTCACATGTAGCACACAACAGGAGAAAAAAAATCGATCGTTATTATTTATTATTATGGCTCGGCACAATGCAGAAAAGTCAATAATCAGTCCGTTGTGTCGGCCCTGTATAAACAAGTGCATGCTGCAGACAGGTCGGAGTCTCATGATGGAGCATTACTGATTATTTTTTGTAATTGACAATATGCAAGTATTTAAGTGACTGGTTGAATGTTTAAAGCTATAGTGTGTAGTTTCTGTCTCCCCCCATGAGGAATTCAAAGTAATGACAACTACACTGTCGGCGCGTCCACATGATACAAGCCTTCCGTGATCACGCACAGTAGATGTAAATGGAAAATCTATGTATATATTTTCTGTATTTACATCCCTAATGCAAGTTGTGTCTAACTGAACTAAAAGATGATGGAAGTAAATTAATCTGTTAAATTATGGCTTATTACACATATGTTATGTTTTTTTGTTTGTTTTTTTTAAGATAATTTTTTACCTTTTAATTGATAGGACAGGTTTCATTCATGTTCTCACGTACAGCTCTAAATACGTTCAGGGCTGCAGTGCATGTGTGAAAGGGGCAGGGTTGTAATGTAACAAAGTAAAAATACTTTGTTAGTGTACTTAAGTAGACTTTTTACGTATCTGTACTTTACTTCGTAATTTATATTTCTGGAGACATTTACTTGTACTCCACTACATTTCTCCTAAGCATCTGCATTACTCGTTAATAAAATCAGAAGACATTTGTTAGACTGTAAAAAAGCAGGTTTGGTGAATAGGGTGGTGATAAAGATAACATTAAACACCTATGGCGGTATTTGCAAGAAATGTTTTCGTACGCAAAAAAAGTAGAGTAGAGTTAGAGTAATTTCTGTTTGTCTCTTTGCTGATGTCAGCTCTCTCATATTTGCAGTGTTTGGTCCTTTCACTTGGGAGCCACAGTAAAGTTCATAATCAACGTTATTTTTTTAACTTTTACTTCTAATAATTTAGTACATTTAATATCAGAAAATTGCTTTTGATACTTAAGTACAGTAAATGTCAGATACTTGAAGACTTTTACTCAAGTAATATTCTAAAAGGTGACTTTAACGTCTACCAAAGTCATTTTCTGGTAACATACTTGTACTTTTCTTTAAGTATTGCTTTCAAGTACTTTATACAAGACTGTAAAGGGGCTTATGATGGAGGAGGCTTTGTTTCTTCTCAGCCAGTGATGCCCCCCAGGCTATATAAAGCTCCAGCTAAGCTTCTCCAATTGACCATCAGGCTGGGAAATATAGTATATTGACTGAATTTGATTTATTAAAATGTTTTCAAATGTGCATAATGTAGTTATTACAACATGCGCAAAGTGCTATTTCTAGTCAAAAAGTAACGTTAGATGAGAGCGGCTGCATTCTCTGTCCTGAGTTACGGAAGTCACAAACTGTCAAATGTGAATACTTACACATTATCTACAAGTCTGTGGTCCTGCGTCTTGTCTGAATCGTCTGGTGTGTGTGTGTGTGTGTGTGTGTGTGTGTGTGTGTGTGTGTGTGTGCGTGTGTGTGTGTGTTCTACTTAGTTAAGTTTAGAAAAAGATTGTGGTTTGGGTTCAAATCAGGACATACTGTAGGTTACACACGTGACGCAGAACGTGACATACTACTTGTTTTAGTTTTTGCTTGTTAAGAACACCCAAGTGCTCTTGCGCAAGGCACCAAGCTGCTGGTTCAGCCCAGAAAAGCCAGCTGGGAAACTGGCTCTTTCCAGCAGCTGCACACAGCTTTACACTGACTCTGCTCTTGAGCAAGGCACTGAGGGTAACTCAAATACTAAAGTATCACTCGTTTTGTCTGTGTGCATCACATGTGCCATGCGTACTGTGTGTGTGTGTGTGTGTGTGTGTGTGTGTGTGTGTGTGTGTGTGTGTGTGTCTCCAGACTGTCTGTTTGTGTGGTCTGATCAGTGTGTCATTGTGTGTCCCCTCTCCCTCTCCCTCCTCCTGCCAGTTCCCCCCCAGGCCATCGGCTTCCTGTCGGCAGTGGGTGTCTTCATCGTGGCGTTGGCCGTCCTCTTTCTCTTCATCAACAAGAAGCTGTGTTTCGCACGCGTCGGTGGAATGCCCTGCCTGGAGCAACATGGCCGCCGGAAGAAAGGACGACAGGAAGTGCGCCAGGGCCTCGGTGAGTGACAGCTGCTTCCGTTACCCTGAGCAGGACGCCCCAAAGCCATGTGAAGTGGAACTGTTAGGAACAAAGGTTGATGTAGTTTGATGTTGTTGGAGCACAGTGCAACCTCATACTGAGATGGATGGATGGGTGGATGGATGGTTTCGATGGATGGGTGGGTGGATGGTTTGATGGGTGGATGGGTGGATGGATGGATGGATGGATGGGTGGATGGGTGGGTGGATGGATGGTTTCGATGGATGGGTGGATGGATGGATGGATGGATGGATGGGTGGGTGGATGGATGGTTTGATGGGTGGATGGATGGATGGGTGGATGGATGGATGGATGGATGGGTGGATGGATGGATGGTTTGATGGGTGGATGGATGGATGGGTGGATGGATGGATGGTTCGATGGATGGGTGGATGGATGGGTGGATGGATGGTTCGATGGATGGGTGGATGGGTGGATGGATGGATGGATGGATGGATGGGTGGGTGGATGGATGGATGGATGGATCCCAAATTAGGAAATTTCAGTGCCACTGCAGCAAAATATCAGACACACATACAGAACATACAAAAAATTATAAATACAAAATAGGATAGAATACAAGATCAACTATTCAAAAAATAACGATGAAAAAAAATACAAAAGAATGTACAAATGTACTGTATATACTAGTTGGGAATCAGAAAATAAAACGGAATAAACTCCGGAAGGAAGTAGTTCTGCAACACACTTCCTGCAAGGCTTTTCTCCTTCTATTGCACTCTCATCTCTGCTCCACCTTTTCTCTTTCACTTGTTCTCTCCTTTGCCTGCACTGTCTGCGTAGCAGCCGAGTGGTGAGGCAATCTTGTGGGTGGTAACTGCACCATGATGGCCGTTTCAGACGCCTTCTTTTCTGTGTTTACTTTCGGTCAGACTCAGAAACAAGTGTCTGAAATGATTCATGTAAACATTTTGTTTATTTGGAAAGCTCTAGGAGGCCTGCAAAGCTTGCCCTGATAAACACTGCCTTACACGAGTCCTTGTTTCCCCCAATCTCCACAATGGAGGAGGTTAGTGCAAAGTTAGCCACAGAGCCACACTTATGGGAAATATGCCAGGTTGTAACAAACCAGCGTTTTCCTTTAACATACTGTATGGACACGATAATCCGCCCATCTCTCTCTCTCAGAAAGAAAGGCAATAAGACTATTTCCTAAAATGTTGAGCCAGTATGAGCGCATCTGTGAGCGCTGTCGCTCTCTAGTCAAGGTTCACCTTTTATACAACCTGAAACATCTCAGTATGAGAGAGAGAGAGAGAATGTGTGATTCCTGTATGCAGTATGACTCCAATTAAACTCTTCAGTAATGGAGCGAGAGAACGTGGGTGAGTTTGTATTTGTGCAGTGGTTTCCTGTGGGCGAAGTATCTGTGTGTATGAGAGAAAGCGTCGAGTGAGTCAGCCACATGCTGCCACAAAGCTCAGCAGCCGCTCCCAATGGAACTAGTAACATTATAGAACCTTGAAGAAAAGTTCAACAAAGAGAAAAAAAGTACAGAAAGAAAAAGAGAAAAGGTATCTCATTTTCTATTTTCCGTCACCCAGTAAAACTCTCTTTCTTTCCTCCCACTTGTCAAACACTGCGAACACCCAGAGCAAAGGTTAACAAAATGTTAAATTAGAGGATCATACCGGGGATTATGCATGTTGGATTAAAGCCAGGAACTGCCCCAAACACCCTACTTTCACTAGTGAATCCATTGCTTTTTTGTGATCACAATCACACGCATCAACTGGCAAGGTCCTGTTTTGTTACCTAATCTTGAGACCCTATCTGGTAGAAGGGCCGATGTCAAAAACTAGTTTTAATGCTTTGTTTTGCCGTTCTGTAATTTCCTAGGAAGCTATAGATAACGGCTTTAGTTCCCCGTCGTAAAGGCTGTCTGACAGCAAGGGTAAAACACTGAAAATATTCTAAATATAGTGTCAACTTAAACTGATATTAAAAAAAAAAAACCATTTAGCTGCTGCCCACAGCAGGACATTGCTTAGCTTCTGTGTCGCTACTCCTGCCTGCTTCTCCAAACTCAGACAGTAGCTCAGACAACCACACTGAACAAACATGTGAACTGTCCCTTTAAGACAGTTTGCTGATAGCCAACAATATGAATTTCAGAATCACGTTGGCAAGATCCAGAGTACAAGCAGCCGAAATGATTTTCCTCAGGAGGGTGGCTGGCGTCTCCCTTAGGGTGAGAAGCTCAGTCATCCGTGAGGAGCTCGGAGTAGAGCCGCTGCTCTTTGGCGTTGAAAGGAGCCAGTTGAGGTGGTTTGGGCATCTGGTAAGGATGCCCCCTGGGCGCCTCCCTAGGGAGGTGTTCCAGGCACGTCCAGCTGGGAGGAGGCCTCGGGGAAGACCCAGGACTAGGTGGAGGGATTATATCTCCAACGTGGCCTGGGAACGCCTCGGGATCCCCCAGTAGGAGCTGGTTAATGTGGCTCGGGAAAGGGAAGTTTGGGGTCCCCTGCTGGATCTGCTACCCCCGAGACCCGACCCTGGATAAGCGGACGAAGATGGATGGATGGATGGATGGATGGACGTTGGCAAGATGAACTCACCAGTTCTTTTGTGGATTTTACTGACAGTCAGTGAATTTAGCCATATTTTAGTAAACACCAACCCTAACAGGGATTATTATGCGGCAGCAGTTTTGATTCCATAGTGTTTTTAAATTGCAAAAATATAAAAGGAGGAATCTACAACCTTTAAACAACCAAAGAAAGGTCCCACACATACTGCCCCGTAAAATGGTGAATTGTGTTTTCACTTTTTCTACTGACAACAAACAAGATATGCCATGTTATTTAGAGTTTTGAAGATGCTAGTAGGTGTATTTTGGTATCTTTGTTTCCTCCCGTTTCAAGTCTTTATGCTAAGATATGCTAAGCTAACCAGCTGCTAGACATAGCTTCAGTTTTACCTGACAGATATCAAGACATATGTCAATCTTTTCATCTAACTCTCTGCAAAAGAGAAGCGAATAGGCACATTTCCAAACTATGTTTTAAATACTATAAACAGTTTGAGTAAAGTATTACTTCAGTGTTGAACTGTACAAAACAAAAAACGTATACCGTAATGCTTAAAAAAATGCTGTGATAAGTTGACAGTGTTACAGTGAGAGCTTCCTCCACGTGGGCTGAAGAGGGTAAACCCTGCACACTAATTCTGCCTGTGAGTCATTTTAACTCAAAGAATGGCAGAACTCAAACACAGATCAAACACTGGCTAGCTGAAGCAAACAGAGCATGGCTCAGAATGTTGGTGCTTTATAATTAGATCAAAAATGGAAGAAAGAAAAAAGTCCCATTCCCCGCAGCAGGATGGTTGAGTCCAGGTGGAGCCTGTGAGTCAAACAGTGAGCAAACACCTGCAGCAGGTGGAGCCTCTGGTACTTCCTGAGCAAACAACACATCCTGTTTGGACTCAACGGACGAGGTAGGGGCTCCTTATCATTTATGCATGCTTACGTTATGTTTACGTTATCCTATAGTCATATATAACGTACTTTTAACATGAACACTCTAAGCCTGATTTAAATAGTTCCATTTATACAAACAGCAATGAAAAGATCATGTGTCATGTCCACATTTACTCGAGTAGGCCTACTGTACTTGCGTACAAATTTGAGGTACTTTACTTGAGTAGTTCCTTTTTATACTACTGTATACTTCTACTCAGCTTCATCTCAAAGGTACATTGTATAGCTTACTTTTTACTCCACTACATTAATCCGACTGCGAGTTAAAATGTCTGTTTTGGTCAAAGGAGTCTGGTGGCTTTGAAGAGAGCAGAGATAACGGCTTCAGTTCAGTCGTAAAGAGCCGTCTGACAGCAAGGTAGAGCGCTGGAAATATTCTAAATATAGAGTCCACTTAAACCAATATAGATGTTTTTAGGTGTCTACCGCTGGGTCTGACGGTCCCTCCTCCTCACTCCGCCGCTCCGTCTCTTGAGCTGCGTCACACTTTACACCATGACAACTAACAACAGTGGTGGAATGTAACTAAGTACTATTTTCAAGTACTGTACTTAAGTAGCCTAGACATTTTGAGATAGCCTACTTTACTTGAGTCTTTTCTTTTCATGCCCCTTTCTACTTCTACTCTGCTACATTTCAGAGAGAAATATTGTACTTTTTACTCTGCTACATTCATCTGACAGCTTTAGTTACTTTATAAATTTAGGTTTTTGCACACAAAACATGATGTTTTATTCTAAGTTAACAATATATCGGCCTACAAGTAGTCTCCAGCTGAAATGATTAGTCGGTTAAACACTTAGTTGGTTGGCAGTGTTTGGATCGTTTCCAGTTTCTAAATTGGGAGGATTTTTCAGCATTGAGTACTTATACTTTTAATACTTTAAGTACAATTACATGATGACCCTTACATATTTTTACTTAACTAAGATTTTCAAAGCAGGGCTTTTACTTGTAACAGAGTATTTTTTACAGTGTGGTATTAGTACTTTTACTTAAGTAAAGGATCTGAATACTTCTTCCACCACTTACAACAATCACCATTTTGTTTTGTACTAATCAAATGACCACGGCATACAGTTCAATGGCCTTTCTATCTAGTTTAGTTCTATGGTTTAAGCTAAGCGGCTCCTGTAGCCAGGTGCTTTGCATGCTGGGATGCTGGTGGCTAGTCAGAGAATGAAATTAAACATTCTCATGTAGCTTTTAGTGATGGATTTTGGTCAGCTTGGTCTCATTTTTTTCTTTGTGAAAAGACAACGACCTGAAGAGAAAACATAACAAGTTTAAGAACTCCTCCACTAACAAACCAGAGCACATAAAGACTAGGTTTGAGAACGCTGGATGTTTCAGGACAGAGACTATCACACCTAACCTGTTTGCTTCAGTTAAAACCTTCTCCTTAGTTCGTTGTTTGTTTAAGGTCTTTGTTTCGGCTGGTCTGAAGTCAGAGAATCCAGCTCTAACAGGCTGAGACCGGCCAGGACAGACGCCACCTGAAATGGAGCGTCAAAGTGATTCTCCAATTCACTGAAGTGGTTTTATGCTTTCTTCAATCTGGATCTCTTTTTCTTTCTTCCTTGTTTCATCCTCTCCTCTCCTTTCTTCTTTGTTTCTTCCTCTCTTTTCATCCTTGTATCCTCCTCTCTTGTATCCTCCTCTCTTCTCCTCTTGTCTCTTCCTCTCCTCTCCTCTTGTCTCTTCCTCTCCTCTCCTCTTGTCTCTTCC
The DNA here is from genome assembly GCF_008315115.2 of Sander lucioperca. Classification (NCBI taxonomy): domain Eukaryota; kingdom Metazoa; phylum Chordata; class Actinopteri; order Perciformes; family Percidae; genus Sander; species Sander lucioperca. Next base: position 762,033 of record NC_050190.1, on the reverse strand, counting down.
TCTCCTCTCCTCTTGTCTCTTCCTCTCCTCTCTTCCTCCCCTCTCCTCTCTTCCTCTCTTTCTCTCTTCCTCCCCTCTCATCTCTCCCTTTCCTCTTTTCCTTTCCTATTGTCTCTTCCTCTCCTCTCTTCCCTTTCCTCTCTTCCTTTCCTCTTGTCTCTTGCTCTCCTCTTCCTCTCCTCTCTTCCTTTCCTCTTGTCTTTTCCTCTCCTCTCTTCCCTTTCCTCTCTTCCTTTCCTCTTGTCTCTTCCTATCATCTCTCCCTCTCCTCTCTTACTCTCCTCTTGTCTCCTCCTCTCCTCTCCCAGCTTCTCTCCTTCATCACCCCCTGTGTTTCCCTGTGTTTCTCTCCCTCCAGTGAGCAGCTACGGTGACGATGATGATGATGACGAAGGCAGCAGCTCTTCTGACAGCGAAGCTGAGGTCCTGAAGCAGTTTGAGATCTCGGTGTCGCGTTCGCAGACTTTTCGTACCCCAGCAGCAGCAAACAGCAGCGAGCAGCAGCCGCAGCAGACGCAGCCGTCGGTGGGCCGACGCCACAAATTCACCCGACTGTCGGACCAGGAGGAGGGCAGCACCGAGCCGTCAGACTGTGAAGGTGTGCTGCCAAAATCTCCCTTAACACACTGTATTCATCTGCACACATTATGGTAACAGTGGGGGATATTAGGATCTATGTATCCATATGCATTTGTAAGATGTCAGCGATCTGGCCATACCATTTATACAAGGGGTAGATGCATAGACTGTTTAAGTGAAGCCAAAACATCTGGATGGCCCCATGGTGGCTGGCTGCAGTATAGGTCATAAGCCCCGCCCCCTCCATGTTAGCAGATGGGACACGGGCCAAACAAAAAAAATCAAAGTACACGTCAAATATATTTTGCCTAAAGATGGTTTCTGATGTTTGTTCACGTGTTCATTATTCTGATCAGTTTGGTTGGATTAGTTATTTGATGCTATAAAAACGGGCTGAAGTGCTATGAATGATTGACAGCTGGGATTGACTCGATGATTGACTGATTGGTCGGGCGGGTGTATGGGCGGGACTTTTGGGCGGGACCGCAGCTCTGTCGCCCGATCACTACTGTGCTGACTCTGGCTCCAAGATTACAAGATGGCGGCGTCTGTATCTGGGAGATTTTGGCCTCACTTTGTACAGCGGGAGGAAGTGGAGACGCAGCGTCCATCTTTATAGTCTATTTTTAGTCTATGATAAATATTCCTGTCTGCTTGTTTTTTAGAACAATGAGTTTCCATGCATCATATTTGTTATTCAAGTCCCAGTAGCTCGTTAAAGTTCCATCAGGAAAAGAGGAAGCTGTTGACCGCGACGGTCTTCTGTTTATTGGCACGTGTCACATTTTCACAGGTTCAGTTCACAATAAACGGCATCCTATCACATCTCCCGTAGTCTCGCATTGCCAGACCTTCCTCCACAGCGCTGTGGAGGAGGGTCTGGCTAGTCCACACAGCATTCTGGGATGGGAAAAAAACCTGCTCTGGTTTATTGGCATTTCTTTAAACCAATCACAATCATCTTGGGCGGTGCTAAGCACCAGACGGAGCCACGGTGCCTCTGCTAAATAGTCTCGGGAAGGAACTTGTTTTGGTGGAACATGTGTACGTTCAAAAGTAGCTTTAGTCATGCAACAGAAAACTCAGATTGAACAGATAGTCTAGCTAGCTGTCTGGATTTACCCTGCAGAGATCTGAGGAACAGTTAACCATAGTCCTCACAAATCCACCGGAGGTTAGAACACCAACACAAAGGAAGAGGGACATCAGGCCGAAAATGAGAGAGGTCCGACGGAATTTCTGGCGGCACCTGAACAATCCTAGAAGTGAAACGTTGTCGATATAGACTACATCTCCAGCAATTAAACCGGGTGTTCGAGGGCAGCGAATTACATGAAGAATTCTTGAATTCATTAAGGTGCTTGTAGCTAACCTGTTAGCAAAGAATTCACTAATTAGAATTGCACATTGAGTAGAAAAAGTGCAACATGAGCTTGCCTGGGTCAAAACTGATTCTTTTTTACTAAAACATTTCTATGAGAGGCTTCAGGGAGAGCAGATTGTTGTTTGCACCTCTGTCAAGCCTCTAGAGATCTGAAACTCAGAAAAGCAGCAGGATCCACCACTAATCCATCCCAGTGTCAATGAGCCAAAAGGCCCCAGATAAGGTTTTTACTGCAGATTAGAGGCTGTAAAGAGCTCAGGGAGGCTCAGTGGGATTGGACTGCTGTGGCTGGATGAGAGGGTGCCCAGACAGCAGCATTAATTAGGACACTTGTTTGTAGTCAGCTGGTTTCTGGTGTTTTGGAGAGCGACCTGGAAGGCAACAAGCAAAAAACAGGACAATTTTTAGTCTTCTTTCACTTGTGTCGAATGGACTTGTTTGTTGTTTAAGTGTTATTTGTAGGTTTGATAACTAATTAATAAGATTAAGATAATCTCAAAGGACTAGGAAAACCAAAAGGCAAGATACAAAAACACAAGTCATTTTTGCTATTTATGTTATTTTTGGAGGCCATGCTCGATTTATTGTTTTACCCAAAGAGTTGTGATATTTAGAGAAGGAACACAGCACCATTATACAGTCGCATGTCATCTGAATTTATCAATTTCTGTAGTCAAGTATTACACATAGATTGCCAAAAGTTAAAGTAATGTTCCTAAAATGTTCTTCCTAAAAATTGTGATTAATGATAATCCCAACATCCTCCAAAACATAATCTGGATTATCAACTGAGCCTGGATCATGCAGCACCGGTTACATTTTCCCACCCTGCAAATCAAAGCACATTCTCCACATGTATAAATGTACGTAAATATAAAAGAGTAAAGATCTTTTCAGACGGTAAGCAACACTTTGCCTGCGGACCGGCTTGGATTATTAATGATAGCTAATGTTATCCAAATTAGCATAGTCCTAACTTTATAGCCTAATGTAAGTTTAAAATGTATGTAACGTTACCTGAAACATCCAGTCTTATGTTGATGCACTGCCATGCAAAAGCCCAACTGTTTATCTCCTCTCGCATTGCCAGACCCTCCTCCACAGCGCTGTGGACACACAGCATTGTGGGATGGGAGAAAAACGTGCTCTGGTTTATTGGCATTTCTTTAAACCAATCACAATTGTCTTGGGCGGTGCTAAGCACTGGACGGAGCCACAGTGCCTCTGCTAAATAGTCTCAGGAAGGAACTTGTTTTGGTGGAACATGTGTACGTTCAAAAGTAGTTTTAGTCGTGCAACAGAAAACTCAGATTGGACAGATAGTCTAGCTAGCTGTCTGGATTTACCCTGCAGAGATCTGAGGAGCAGTTAAACATAGTCCTCACAAATCCACCCGAGGTTAGAACGCCAACACAAAGAAAGCAGAAGGTAACGGACATCTGGCCGAAAAGAGTGAAATCTGGCGGAATTTCCGTCAGAAACAGAGCAATCCCTGCAGGTGGAACATCGTGGATATAGACTAATCTCCTGATAACTGCTTAGCAAACAGTTATTCATTTTAGGGAACTCACAAACAGCAAGAGTCAGATTCTCGTCCACTGATTTGCGCGTCGCATCACGTAGGAAAGGTTTAAAGACAATTCATCTCCGACAGCAGGCGGGCGTGTGTGTGACACGGCAGTTTTACGAGATTGCGCCCGCTTCTTGCTCCGCCTGTCAAATTGCCTGCGCCCCGTACCTGCCTAGGCACGCCTATCGCTCACCGTCTGAAAAGACCTTAACACTTCAGAGCAAACCTATACAGAAACCTCAGTCTCACCGATTAAGAGCATAGACTGTAAACAATAATGGACGTAGCATCGTCGACCTCACCCACTGGTTTGTGGACTTGGTTTTGAAGCCAGGAGTTTGCATTTTGGACGTCGCCATCTTGGTATTTTGGAGCCAGAAGTGACCATATTTGAACACAAGGGTGGAGCTGGGGAGGGTGACGTGGCTAAGCCAATTCAATTTCAATTTATTGTTATTTATAGTTAATTATCACCATGGACCATGGTCTCAGAACACTTCACAACAGAAACTGAAAATGTACAAATTAATCAATATAAAAGGCGGAATTAAATATAAAATATAAAATCAACAACACAAAAAGGAATATAAATGGAATATCACAGGTTAAAATTGTTAAAACATGAAATAAGACAACGAATGAAAACAATGGTTCAAAAATTATGGATTTTAAACATGTCCATAATACTTTGAATAAAGAAATGTTTTAAGTCTTGATTTAAAAATATCCACTGAGCCTGCCTCCCTAACGTTGGATGGGAGACCATTCCAGAGGGAGGGTGCGCGAAAGGCAAAGGCCCGGTGACCAGCTGATCTTTTTTTTATATTTGGAACGATCAGAAGACCAGCATCCATAGAACGAAGGGGGCGTGTTGGGATATATGGTGTAAGTAGCTCACTTAAGTAGGCAGGCGCAAGTCCCTTTAAGGCTTTATAAGTCAATAGAAGAACCTTAAAATCAGCCCTGGCTTGCACAGGTAACCAGTGTAGCGCAGCCAGAACTGGTGAAATGTGGCTACATTTTTTTGTCTTAGTCAAGACTTGGGCTGCCGCATTTTGTACGAGCTGGAGACTTTTAGTCGTACAGGCAGGGAGGGCTGAGAACAGTGCGTTGCAGTAATCGAGTCTTGATGAGACAAATGCATGAATTAGTATTTCTGCATCATGCATTGATAGCATTGGTCTTATTTGAGAAATGTTGCCTAGATGGTAAAAAGCAGTCCTAGTGATAGCCTTTATATGTGGGCGGAAAGTTAAAGTTTTGTCAAAGGTGACACCTAGGTTTTTAACAGTGTCACTCTCTGTGATCACACAGTTGTTAAAATTTAAAATTTGTTTCTCCACTGGGATGCTATATTTGGTTGGCCTCACTATGAGCAGCTCTGTTTTGTCTGCATTAAGCAGCAAGGCATTCTTGCCCATCCAGTTTTGAATTTCTGCCAGGCATGCCTGTAATTTCAGAATCTGTGAATGGTTATTTTGTAATAGAGGGACATATAACTGTGTGTCATCTGCATAACAATGAAACTGAACATCAACGCTGCTAATGATAGAACCAAGAGGGAGCATATAGATGGAAACAGCATAGGGCCCAGTACTGACCCTTGTGGTATACCACAGCCTACCTTGCACAGTTCAGAAGTAGATTCATTAAAAATGACACGCTGAGATCTATTGGATAAGTAAGAATTAAACCAAGAAAGTACTGTCCCTTTAATCCCAACATGTTTCTCAAGCCGGGCGCGAAGTAAAGTGTGGTCTATTGTATCGAAAGCTGCGCTCAGATCGAGGAGTACTAGAAACGATGCATGGCCACTATCACATGAAAGCAGAAGATCATTTATGACTCTCGTCAGGGCAGTTTCCGTGGAATGACCAGATCGGAAATCAGATTGAAATTTCTCAAATAGGCTGTTGTTAGATAAGTGGGCAGTAAGTTGTTCCACAACAGCCCTCTCCAGAATTTTGGACATGAATGGTAGATTGGATACAGGTCTATAGTTTTGTAAAACATAAGGGTCTAAATTGGGTTTTTTAAGTAGTGGTTTTATGACTGCTAATTTGAATACTGCTGGAACCATACCTTGTGTGAGTGACATATTAATAATAAAAAGAACATGGTTACAGAGAATGGGAAATAATTCCTTAAGGAGACCGGATGGTATTGGGTCCAGTTGGCATGTGGTGGGCTTTGAAGCAGAGACTAATTTCATTAATACATCAGAAGTGATGATATTGAACTGTGAGAAAATGCGGAAGTGGGGGGAGTCTACATCCCCTTCCTCTGCATGAGAAGCGGCTAATGGGCAGACCTAACCTTAACCTTTGATATGAAAAACGTCATAAAATCATTTGCAGTGAAAGCTGAACTAGGGGAGGTGTCAACAACCTGTGTAAGCTTTCTAACAGTGTTAAAAAGAAACCGAGGATTATTCTTGTTGGAATTTATCAAATTAGAAAAATAAGCTGTTCTTGCGGTCGAAAGAGATCGTTTATAATTTTTAAAACTCATTACCCATGTCAGGCGGTCCTCGTCTCGTTTCGTCACTCGCCACTTATGTTCCAATGATCTACATGTTCTTTTAAACACACGAGTGGTGTCACTGAACCAAGGGGCTGATTTAGCACGGGAGCGCCTCCGTGTCAGCTGAGGCGCAACAGTGTCAAGCGTCCTGGTAAGAACACTATTCAAGTTTTCTGTTAAAATGTCTAAATTTGGGCCATCCTGGCAAGACTGAAGTAAGTCTTGTAGTTGATCAGCCATAACAGCCTTTGCCTTACTGTCAATGCAGCGGTAAGTGTAGGTATCAGGATTAAAGCTCTTATTTGGGGTGTGAAGAGAGACGTTGAAAAAAATACAAAAATGATCCGACACAGGAACCATTTCTACTGACAAGAGCTGAGCGTCAATACCTCTTGTGAAAATTAAATCTAACGTGTTCCCATGGATGTGTGTAGTATCAGTAGCAAGTAATGCGAAACCTAGACTGTCAGCCAGATCAACAAACGCTGAAGCTCTATTGTCAGAGAGGTCATTAACATGAAAATTAAAATCACCTACTAAAAGTATACTATCGTATTTAGTCACTGCTATGGATAAAAGACCTGCAAACTCAGATAGAAACTCATTATTATGCTTGGGTGGTCGATAAACAGATAAAATAAGAGTAGGTCGTTGTTGGTGCGATCTAATGACCACGGCTAAGTATTCGAAGGTTGTGAAATGTCCTAAATTTAATTTAGTGCAATTAAAAAAGTTGGAATGAATAGTCGCAATCCCGCCTCCTTTTTTCCCTTGCCTAGCAGAGAACAGAAAATTGTAATCTGGAGGGGAGGCTTCTACTAGAGTTGCAACCGCACCAGCGCTTAACCAGCATTCAGTTAAAATGAGAAAGTTCAGTTCATGCTGGGAGACCAAGTCATTAATGTAAAAGGTCTTACTTGAAAGCGACCTTATATTTAGTAGTGCAATCTTAAGGGGAGTTGGGGACTTAGGGGAATCGCCGGGCGCTGTAGTATGGAAAGAGTGGGGCGTGGCATTATGCTTTTGGATAGGGACAGATAGAAGAGATGACCGACTCCTTCGTCCTGAGCATGCGTTGGTCCTCCTGCATGCAGTTATTACTGGGATAGAAAGTGATTGAGCTGATGAGAGGGGGGGACTACAGCTGTAGGTGTAGCTGGCTCCTGGGAAGGATAGTCAATCATACTTGGGTGGTACCTCATACGCGACAAACTGTATAAGGTTTGTTATCAGCTGACCGGTCCCGCTCATGTTAGGGTGGAGACCATCTGAATTATACAACCCCAATTTTTTCCAGAATGAATCAAAGTTGTTAACATAACCCTGGCCGGTTGCAGTAGAGAAATTTAGAAGCCACTGATTTAGGCTGAAAAGTCGGCTGAAACGTTCATTGCCATGTTTTAGAGTTGGAATGGGACAAGACAGAATGCATGATCTGCCTAGGTTCTCGATGGTAGAGGTCAGACGTTCAAAATCCTCCTGCAGTTTAATTGATTGTCGGGACATGACGTCACACGTGCCCGCATGGACTATCACTGTGTGCACTGATGGATATCGTTGAATAAGCAGTGGAATTAGTTTGATAAAGTTTTCCACTTTCCCACCGGGAAGACTGTAAGTGAAGGCACGAGGAAGGGTGACGAATCTGACAATAGAGTCACCGATACATAGAATCTGTGGGGCTGAACCATTACAGCCATTAAAATTCAGTGAGTAGCGTGAGGGAAGCGGCTGGCTAGCCGCGATGCTGTTGGCATAGCTATCCGCGTCTTGGCTTCCTGGAGGCAAGAGGATGCCCTGAGGGTCACTGTGGACGGAGGCAATTGTTGAACTTTGGCTATTCTGGAGATTACAGCTGCTGGGCCCAGGCGATCCGGCGCGCTGTGGCCTCGACCCAGGCACTGCACGTTCACTGGATGTAGACTTTGTAGAGAGAGTAGGTGCCAGAGAGACTCCAGCCAGTGGGAACCCACGCTCACACTCGGACCCGGTCGAAGAAGGGGCGGGAAAGACCCGGAGTTCCCTGGAGGCAGCAGCAGGCGGAATCGACCGCCAGGATCGCTTGTTCCTTGGTGTGCTGGACCCGGACGGCAGCGACGAGGGAGATCCAGGCCGCGAGGGGCTAGAGAAATGGCAGGAGGAGCGTTTCCTCGATTTCCTGGACATTGTTGGATATATGATTCTGGAGTCAGGTGTCGTGATGATTTCCCGGCTAGATTCAGGGTTGGCCAGAGGGGCAAATCGATTATCTAGTCGCAAAGCCCCATCCTCCTTCCCCAAGGGATCGAAGAGGGGAAGAGAAAGTTTGTTTTTTCCACTTACCTTCCCTCTCGATGCGAGAAGCCATGGGGTGGTGTATTGGACTGTCTCGCCAACAGGTGAATGAGAGATCCCTGCAGGCTTCAACCTGGAGAGTAGGAAATTAAGCTCTTCTTGACGACGTAGAAGATCCTCCATGCCAGTGTATCTATGGTTGCAATAGCGCTGTGCTAAGCTAAAGGCCTAAATGCATGTCAGTTCAATCAGACCTCGACAGAGTCTGAACGAATAACGGGTAAAAAAGGTTATGAAACGTCCGAAAAAACAATTTAAACAGGAAAATATGATTGTTTCACGAGAGCTTCGCCTCACAGCTAGTTGCTCCGCAGCTCACCAAAAAGCATCACATTAATTATCGTCCCAACAAGCAAATACAAACCTAAACTGCCTCCTTTTTAAACCAGCAGCTGGTGGGTGGTGGGTGGTAGTGACATCGTCGGTCACTCTGTCTCCACTGGTATTTATTTTCCATCTTTAACGAACATGAACAAGGTAACACACACACACACACACACACACACACACACACACACACACAGGCAAATGACTCACCTCAGCCTGTTGCCATGGTCAACGCTCTGTGCAGCCATTGATATAACAGTCAGACCGACCTTAATGATGCTGAATTGGAAATAACTGCTATTGATTGGTCTGAGGTATGGCCTGTTCTCTGAGTGTGTCTGTCTCAGGAAAAGGCCAACGTTTGAAGGATTACACAATATCATCTAAAATTGGTGAAATTGGTCCAAGCTTCTGTCCTCACACCTACAGATTTCAAGCTGTTCACCACCAGAGAAGCCTAATGCTGACTTTCCCTCCTCTGTTGCCTCCCTCACGCAGAAATGGAGGCTCAGAGCCAGCAGCAGGGTTTCCAGGACCCGCTGTCTGCAGCAGTAGAGGAGAGCGAGAGGGGGGCGGCGGCCTCTCCGAACAAACCTGCTTCACTGCAAGCATCGGGCGCCAAAGGCAGTCCCACCCCGAGTATGAACCGGCAGGCCGCAGATGGCAGGGAGGACACGGAGAAGGCTGCGGATTCCAAAACAAACGATGCTGAGGACAGCTCCTCCACCTGGAGCCCCGAGGTACTGCGGTTTAGCACACACTCTCTGTCCCTGTTCGCTGCTTTAGATCAACGGTCTTCAACGTTTTTTAAACCAAGGACCCCTTAACTGAAAGAGAGACGGAGCAGGGACCCCCCTGCTACATATATTGTATAACATGAAGTTGCATATTAAACTGGGCCTACAATAACGTGTAGGGCGGCTTCAAGCCTTTATACCTTTTTGCTTAGAATACTAAGCTATTCAAATAATAATTGTCGGCATGATTTTATAAATCATCATTTAATCTTACACATACATGTGGCACATTGAATCTTTACAATTTACTGTATATGTGTGTGGCTAGCTTAGTGACTACCTTACCTACAATATAGGCCAGTAAGCCTATCATCAGTGGGGATTTATATTTGCTAATAATATGTTGAAATTATGTTAAGACATTTTAACTTTTGAAAAAACTTTCAAAAATTGACAATAATTTAGTTACTCTGAGGACCCCCTAGGGGCCCCAGACCCCCTGTTGAAGACATCTGCTTTAGATAATAAAGAGGGGTGTGGATTATTATTCTAAATCAAAAATCCATTAAAGTGTGTTTTCAATTTCAATCATTGATATTTAAAGTAAATTAAGAAGTCATTTGCAATTATTTTATTTCTGTTTATATTCTATAAGTGTACCTCACAAACTTACAGACCAATCCTGATGAAACTTCAACAACATTTCACACTTTCTCAGTTCACAATAATCTCCCCAAAAATTGAAGAAAATAAATAAATAACCAAGGCAGGGATTACTTAACGGGGTCAGTGAGCTGACCACAGCCCTGCTGTTACCCATCATGCTTGGCAGAGGTATCATCATCGTCATTCAGCTGTGAGAGGATTACCACTCTGCCATGTTATCCTCTCAGGTTCATTTTGGAAGAAACAAACCAAACACGGCTCACTGAGGCCTCGAGGTTTTGTATAAATAGTTGATATTTCCTTCGCTCTCCACGCTGCGCTGGCTAACAGACGTGTGTGTGTGTGTGTGTGTGTGTACAAATAATGCAGAAATACTTGCACACAGCTACTAACATGTATTTCTGTTTGTACATGTAGGAAAGTGGGAATGTAGAATCTACTGTATCAACCTCTCAGTCACTGAATCACACTTTGAAATTGGGAGCAATCTGTGCAGTAAACACCTCCCACACAGACACACACAGACACACACACACACACACACACACACACACACACACACACATACACACACACACAGGGCGACACTGACACATCTAGAAACGCTTCATAAATAACTAATGACTTTTGGATCAGTGGAGCCATGTTGTAGCAGTTTATTTATACAGTTATATAACAGCTCTGCCAATGCTCATGCTTAAGCTAGTACTGCCGCTGCTAATAGTACTACTGCCTCAGGAGTGGTGCAATGCTACTATAATTTCAAGGACTGTTGCTGTGAACAAATATTACAGCAAACACTGCTAAGGTTGGCAGGCAGTACCGTAAAATGATTTCAGCCAATCTTTTTAAATTTATTTTAAACTTGATTTGATGTTATTGTTACTTACATTTTCTTTAAATGTTGTATCTGAGCGAGCTGAGCCGATACAAGAAAGTGGAGTAAAAACACTGCACTGATTGGTCAGGGAATCGTCACTTGTGATAAAACAGTTGACATAGTTAGCTAAAAGAATTGCATAAGCGGGCGAAATATTTAGCTAAAAGTAATGGATTAATGGTTGAAAGATTCAGCTTCTCAAGTTGTAGTAGTACGATTGGTGACCAAACCAACCTAAATATGGACCATTCAGTTGTATTAAAAAATATATTATCGTTTTATATAATGAATATTGTTTTTATAACATACATTGTGAATCGATAAAGAGGTACGTGAGTTCATCTGACAGGGTACTTTAGACCAAGGTGGGGAAGTACTGGTTTAGATAACACACTCGACTGGCCTGCTGTTACAAACGTGAACTAACCACTAGGGTTGGGTATCGAAACCCGGTGCTAATATGGCACCGGTGCCTAAACAACCGGTATCTACCGGACCGAATAGCAACGTGCATTTTGGTGCCTCGTTTCGGTTTCACTGAAATGCCTGCACTCCTCTCTAATGCTCCTAAACAGACGTTACGATGCAACAGAAGCATTGCTGCACGAGACGCTAGTCAACACTACACTTAACAGCAGGTAACGTTAGCCTACCGCTAGCTAGTAGCTGGATTAAACACGGTTAAAATGCTGACAGCTAAACGGTGTTAAGAGTGACTGTATTTCACTGGAGAGGATTCCAACACTGGGACGTACAACAGTCTGCAGTAAGTTATTGTTATAAATTATTGTTATTACATTATTAATAAATCATTTAATTTTGACCATATGGCCTTAGCAATAAACAAGCCGTTGTCGCTGACTGTCGTTTAGTGCCCTTTTTTTCCTTCTTTCTTTTAAAAAGTATCAGTTCAGGCACCGGCACCGTTTTAAAAGTATGGCTTTAGCACCGGTATCGGGAAAAACCCAAACGATAGCCAACCCTACTAACCACAGACAGTTGCCTTGTTCATGGATTCACAGCAGTGCTCCGTCTAGGAATGAATATAGGGGGGAAACTATTTGACCCACGTCAATTTAACATGTTGAATTAGCCAAAAAAAGGCAGACAAATGTATGGAAAGCCAATGGGCTCACAATCCGCCACAATTCACATGGCGAATTGTGAGCACATTGGCTTTTCATGCAGGACACACCGCAAAACTCGGGTGAAGGGCACTTACTGGCCGACGGGCGCCTTGGTGTATCTGGGCCTTAAAGCGTAACTCTCGCCAAAATGCAACCTAGGGTCTTTTTGTGAATGTACCCGAGTCAAACTTTCGTTTAAAAGCATATTTAGGACGGAAGCGTCACTTTTAAGATTTACCGTATTCTTGTTTTTCGGTCAAATGGTCTTTTGGATGGGAGTGCTAGGGGCACTTTTATGCTAGCCTCAAAACAGCTATTTTTAAAACACTAAGAAGGCTCGACACAACATGAAACTTTGCTTGAAGTATCACCAGGGGCTCTACACATGAACTCCAGCATTGACAACATTGTTTGTGTACACAGAGTTACTAAAAAAGGTTTTGAGCAACTCACGTTAGCAGTTGTTGTTTACGCTATCCGCCATTTTCCCAGTCCAAAATAGGCAATCTCAGAATGCGAATGAACGGACTCCATAGGAGGAAATGTCAGTCATATATGAGGCTCCTTTTTCAACTAAAAGGTCAATATTGTGTTTCACTAACGACAAAACAATGAATTATCCGTGCATTTATATGGAACTAAGCTTTAGGAGCTTTCCATCTTTACTCTCCTCCTTCGATTATTTCTGACTGGCTCGATAGACGGAGACCGGAAAAACAACAGCTAACGTGAGTTGCTCAAAACCTTTCTTTTTAGTAAACTCTGGGTACACAAACAGTGTTCTCAATGCTTTCATTAAGGTGTAGAGCCCCTGGTGATACTTCGAGCAAAGTCTCATGTTGTGTTAAGCCTTCTTAGTGTTTTAAAAATAGCTATTTTGAGGCTAGCATAAAAGTGCCCCTAGCACTCCCATTCAAAAGACCATTTGACCGAAAAATGAGAATATGGTAGATCTTTAAAGTGGCGCTTCCGTCCTAAATATGCTTTTAAACGAAAGTTTGACTCGGGTACATTCACAAAAAGACCCTAGGTTGCATTTTGGCGAGAGTTACGCTTTAAGGCCCAGATACAGCAAGGCGCCCGTCAGCCAGTAAGTGCCCATCACCCTAGTTTTGCAGTGTGTCCTCTAACTAGCAGTAGCCTAATGCTTAGTACTTCTACCGCCTGCAGAGGAAGAAGTAGTAAATGTTTCTCAGGTGAGTCTGTGTTTCCGTCTTCATGTGTCGACCTCCTGACCTGCATGTTCAATAGACTTGAGCCGTGGCTCTCTGATTATCTTCTCTGTCTCTGCGGTTGCCATGTCGACGGCAACACGCAGCCCCGCTCTGTCAACACTCGACATAATAAATAATGTGTTTGCTGACTGTACGGGAGGCTGAGGCTGGCTGCATAGAGAAGAACAAGGAGGAGGGGGAGGAAGAGGAGGGGGTTTATTTCTCCTTCATGGCAGGGTTTACTGCTCACTTTGTGTCTCTGAACATTTGAAAATAGCTTTTGGAGAATCATTCGGTGATTGGGAGTCTTTACAAGAGAATCAAAAATCTTTCCAGTTTTACACTGAACAAGCTACTTTGTCAATTATTATCTGTTATCGTTTTTACGTCGCAAACTAATCCATTTCTCTTTTTCTTTGTACCACTAATAACTATTATTTCACCCGTTTCCAACACGTTGTAGAACTTTATTTTCATTATGCAAGCACTACAAAGTTGCAATTGCGTCAGCCTCAAATGGTGCGTGTTATTAAGGTATTCACAAACACACTATTTACAATAAATAGCAGCAATAAAAAGTACAGAATCCAAGCAATATGATTTATAATACAATAACTAGCAAAACATGAGCAGCAGTAAAAGTCCATTTTGTAGTATCAAGTGTGATTGGTCTGGGTTCTAGTGCAGCCATCTGCCATATTCATTCATGTATTTATTTAGTCCTTTAGAGATAAAGATAAAGAGCAAAATAATATACAATACTTATCAACAATAGACCATGCTTATAAACAATAACAATAAACAGTCAGCGGATATTTTACTGTTTATATATATATATATGCCTATGTATACATATATGTGTGAGGTGGACATAGTTGAAGTAGTGCAGAAATTAAATGCAAAATATACAATTATATGGTGTAAATCGATCATACAGAAGTGAATTATGCTGCAGGAGTGGTTTGAAAATCACTTATTCCTTTAACCGCTGCATGAATCCAAGTTCCAGCTGCCGTACAGCAAGGTGAAAATGTTTTGAAACCACATTGCAAATCTACAGGAGGAGTGTTTGATACGCAACAGATACATACTGCATTTGGGTCAACTTTACGTTACTTCCTGGATCCTGAAGAAGAGAGTGGATCTGTTCGCTCAGCTGATGAGATTATCATCATGCCGGGAATCAGGGCGGCCGGAAGGAATCACTGTCTAAACGATTCTTTTGTGTGCCCTTCTTCTCCTGTTGCCTTTCTATTCATATCTCAGCCGATAGTGTGCTAAGTTATTAATAGACTGCAGCAGAGAGATCGTCAGTTCAGATGTAGTTAGAAATGAGATTGTCTAACCTTAGAATAAAAATGCCTTTGAGGACTTCTCCTTGTACTGTATTTATCTGATTTATTTATCTCTTTCTTCATTTAGCATGAATACAAAATTATTTTGATGATTTATTACTTTATTTAGCACAAATTCAGTTGTATTTTTAGTGTCAAATCATAATAGTAGTTATTTCAGGACACTTTACAGATAGAGTAGGTCTCGCCCCCCCCCCCCCCCCAAGAGCAAGCATTTGGTGTGACAGTGGTGAGGAAAAACCTCAGACAGCCCCAGGCTCTTGGTGGGCGGCTATCTGCCGCTGCCGGTTGGGACACAGAGACACTGATATACAGATATAGAGAAATATGATTCATAATAATTATAGCAGTTGGTATGATGGACAGTGGTAATTATAGTAACAATAAAGACAATAGAACCATAACTACAAATAATAGTAGTAGCAGTGCAGGGCGTCGCAGGGCATTGAGCAGGACCACGGCAGAAGCTGCAACCACAATCCTGGTGCCACCACAATCCAAGTCTGCGAGGCGAATAAATTCCCCGGAGCTCAGTAAGAAACAAGCATTACTGGGACATGAATGCACAAAGATCGAAAGAGATGAGCTCAGTGTGTCATAGGAAGTCCCCCGGCAGTCTAAAACAATAGCAGCTTAACTGAGAGCTGGTCCAAAGTAAACCTGAGCCAGCCTGCAAAGAATCTGACAACTGTGAAGAGAAGCAGGGAGAAGGCCAAATGAATGAGGAATAAGCTTGATTGGTTTTCTTCCTCTCAGCAGGAGCAGCCTCCCCAGGATGATGGCTCGCCTCTGCCAACGAGCTCTTCCCCCCGACCCCCCATCTCTAAATGTGGAGACCTGGTCCTCTCTCTGGAGTACCGCCCCGACACGGAGAAGCTGCTGGTCTCGGTGATTGCGGCCCGGGACATCCCGGACAAGGCCCGCAGCGGCATGGACTCCTGGCAGGTGCACATGGTCCTGCTCCCCTCCAAGAAGCAACGCCACAAGACGGCGGTGCAGAAAGGCTCGCTGCCGCACTTCAACGAAACATTTCGCTTCTCGCGCCTGGAGGCGTCGGAGCTGCACATGTCGGCCGTCAGGTTCAGGCTGTATGCGCTCGGAGCCTCTCGGATGTCCCGCGAGCGGATGATGGGTGAGAAGGTGCTGCGTTTAGGTGGGCTGGACCCGGACGGAGGGACCATGGAGACGACCCTGGTTCTGGAGCCTCGCAATAACCTCAAGGTGAAGTGTACTCCATGTCTTAGACATAGTTATAGGTCTATCAGCAAACAGTGGTGGAAGAAGGATTCAGATCATTTACTTAAGTAAAAGTACTAATTCCACACTGTAAAAGTAAAAGTCCTGCATTGAAAATGTTACTTACTTACAGTTATGTAAGTATCATCAGGAAAATGTACTTAAAGTAATTAAAGTCAAAGTACTTAATGCAGAAAACCCCTCACATTTTAGAAACTGGAAACTGGCTGTTATATTGTCGGGTAGTTTAATTTATAATAAAACATCAGATTTTATAAACTACATGTGTTCTGTGTGCAAAAAATCAAATGTAGTGGAATAGAAGTAGAAAGTGGCATGAAAAGAAAACACTCAAGTACAAGTACCTCAACATGTGTAGTTAAGTACAGTACTAAATGTACTTAGTTACATTCCACCACTGATCAGCCATCCCACTGAATTGTCTCTGTGTAAAAACCTGCTGCGTTGCTTCACTGTGGACACTGTGTGTGTGTGTGTGTGTGTGTGTGTGTGTGTGTGTGTGTGTGTCAGAGCGTGGACTCCCAGCTGAGCCTGTCGGCCGTGTCTCAGAGCGACAGCGCCTCGTCCACTCAGTCTCTGACCCACGGCGGCGTCCCCGAGCTGCTGCTGGGTCTCACCTACAACGCCACCACGGGCCGCATGTCTGTGGAGCTCATCAAGGGCAGCCACTTCAGAAACCTGGCCATCAACAGACCACCAGGTCTGCACTGAGCACACAAACACTGTACCGACACTCACTCACTCACAGGCAGTGGCGCCGGCTGCCCTGATCCCGTACGCACTGTGCGTTGATTTTTTTTCTGTGAGACATGCAACGCATCTAATGATCACAATGCGTAAATGTGCACAGGAGCAGCAGCCGACAGCAGCTCTGTTCTGCTCTCTGTTCTGTTCACAGTACTCACTTTCTCATTAATTATACATTATTTCACCAACAACCCGTCCACTATTAATCACAATGTTCATTTTTATGACTCGATCCGTAGATAGACTGCTTGCTATGGACGCTGAGTATTGCTAAACCCACAGATGGAGCTAGCATGTGGTTTTAACATGACCGAAAAAGGTTGATATTTCTGTTTTGTTTTTCCATCTTCCTCTCACCTCTTCCTACCCCCCACCCCCTCTGGCCCAGACACCTACGGGCGTCTGACTCTGCTGAACTCGGTGGGTCAGGAGATCTCTCGCTGTAAGACGTCGGTGCGCCGCGGCCAGCCCAACCCCGTCTACAAGGAGACCTTCGTCTTCCAGGTGGCGCTGTTCCAGCTGTCGGACGTCACGCTGCTGGTCTCCGTCTACAACCGGCGCAGCATGAAGCGCAAGGAGATGGTGGGCTGGGTGGCTCTGGGCCAGAACAGCAGCGGAGAGGAGGAGCAGCTCCACTGGCAGGACATGAAGGATAGTCGAGGACAGCAGGTCTGCCGCTGGCACGTCCTGCTGGAGGCGTAACGCCTCCCAGACTGAGGACTGAGGACTGAGTGATTGATGTGATCCGCTGACAGAATGATGCATGTGGCTTCGGAGGGGCGATGGATTCAAGGACTTAGCTTTTGTCAGAGCACACTGGCCACTACCGTAACATCAACGTCAAACCTGGCTGCCTATTTGATGTCAACACGAGGAACAACTTCATCTGCTTTCGGAGGCCGACACAAGTTAACCCGTTAATATTTCTGTCGGTGAATAAAGAAAGAAGAAAGCCTTCAACAAGGTTAGTTGAGAGCCAAGTCCGTTACTACGACAACTATTTCTTTGGCATGTAAAACCTTTTTAAAAGCGAAGGTTTTTCTTGCTGAAATTCACTTCTTCTCAATAACAAAAACAACCCTTTGTAGAAGATCCATCGGCCTCCAAGAGCAGCTGAGAATTTGTCCTTTCAGTTAAAGCTTAAAGCAGCTCAGTTGTGAGTCGAGGCCGCTGCAGTTTAGTTTTTCTAGTGAAATGCTGTGTTAGAAAGCACACACAGATTAGAGGTGTGTGTGTGTGTGTGTGTGTGTGTGTGTGTGTGTGTGGATGTGTGGGTGTGACTTGTTATTTCTAAATCTTGCTTTTACTGGCTGCCAAATGAATGAAGAGGCAAAGGAAAGTGCACAGCAAGACGTTCAGTTGGTAAACTCATGCAGACAGGAACCAGAAAGATGCAACGTCCTGAAGACGTAATATTGAAAATATTATTGTCGCTTCCTCTCAGAAACACAGTTTTGTCTCAGACTGAACACAAACAAACTGAGAATGGTGGAAACTATATATGATGGTGATGATGGTATCAAACCAATCAGTGAGTCCAGTAAGGGAGTAACATATGGTCGGTAACATTTGCCAGTCCTCACATGTATCAGCCATCTGTTTCTTCAAGCACAAGTCATCTCTCACATAGCACTGGCTCTGTGATCTAGCCACACCTGTAACTTCACTTTCCTAACCACCAATAGTTAGTTCTCTATAAACTCATTCATCTGACTTGTAGTGTGATGGTCATTTGTGGACCTGTAATGGACATCAGAGAACGTGACTCTAAAATGTCATGAGTCTGGTTTCCCATCAGAGTTTTAATCTAATATAGTCGACATGCTGTATGACAAACCAAATCCAAACTCAAGTAGTTCATCTAACTCGTTAGTTCTAAAGCCTTTTTGCACCAACGGTCTGAACAAAATTAAGCAAATCTTGCCTGGCTGAGGTGGATCAATTCAACCCTATCTCCTAGAAACTGCAGCGGTGAGGAGACTGTAACCTTCCTCACATTAACAAATGTAACAAACAGAAATGACATATTTTCATCCCGTTTTTCAACCATTTGAGCTTGTCTGGAGCTCTTTGTAACGCCATCATCTCATTGTGTCTCTCTTCTTTCACAATGGTTTTAATGGCACCTGCTGGAGAATTAGGCCTACATCCATCAACTGTTAAACTCAATGCACCAACTCCATATATTCTCAGTATTGGACTGAAATGTGCACACATTTGCATTTTCTTTTGCTGATCATCTTTCTGAACATTTGGTTCAGATTTGAGCTACAGTTGGATGAAAACCTCACTAGCATTCGCGTTACCACTGGAGGATGACGTGGCCATAAAATACTGAGACGGAAACAAACACGAGAGTAGAAGTGAAGATGTTTAATGATTCAAGTGGAGGAGGAAGGCGTCTCATTCATATTCAGCACTCATTCATATTCTCCCGACACGTGTGCTACTACAGGCAGGAAGTGGCAGCAGCTGGAGTCGGGATGAGAGCACCTCTTCACAGGGCAAAGCTCATTTCAACATCCATCAACGCTGGGCTGAAAAAGAGGCTTTAAATATCTCACTGCAGCTGTTAATAACATGCAGTGAATCACCTCCCCCCCCCAAACACACTCGCTCTGTGGTAATTGGTAGTTCCAGTTGTAGAATTGTGTACAGTGTGATGACGGTAATGCCGCTGAGCATCGTTAATTCATAAGGCAGCAGTTCAGCCCGGAAGGGGGGGCGGGGGGGGGGATTACATTTGTTTGTGTAGACAGATACTGTAGCTCCAAACCACTCTGGGGGATGGGGTAGCAGGAGATGCGTTTGTTTTCTTCAGGCAGGTGACAACAAAGCGTTCTTTAGAAATGATGGAACTGCAGCTCAGTTTGATGATTGTGATTGGAGGAAACTGCAAATAATTGCTCAAAAACACCAGATTGTATGGGATTAAGGAGATGGCAGTCTGTAATTCATTTTGGAAAGTGAACCCACTGGACAAATGAACACCTATGAGATATAATATAGCTACAAGACACAATCACATGTGTACACATGTCATAAATCCATCATACAAATGTTCAATTGTTGAAAAGTACAACCCTGAACCTCATGAAGCACACACACGTGATCCTAAACTGTTGTTTTTTTACTACCAAACTCACCACATTCATCATCATCATCATCATCATCATCATCATCATCATCATCATCACCACCACCATAAAGTAAAAGGCTTCATACATGTGAGTTTGAACATGAACTATATTTAGTGCCCAGATATAGTTTATGCATGTCGAGTTGTTGTACAGAATCTATAATATCTAATTTCTATTTTTTAACATAGTAAATGTTTAATGTTCTTATTAGTATTTCCCAGGAGTTCTATTTGTATTCACACGTCAGCATGCTCCGTTTGAGATCCCAGGTTGTTTTCCAGATGTGGGACAATCAGATTGTGCTGCAGATGTGATACCGTTGTAATACTCTGATGATGAAGTGCCTGTAACATTTTTAAGATGAAACATATCCACCATGGTAAAAAAAAAAAAGAGATGATCCAAATTTGCATGAAGCCTTCCTGTTCTTCCCTGTGAATGCTGCTGTAGGACTGCATGCTAATGGAAGGTGACCACAGGGCCTTAATGTCAAGGCCTGGACCAGGACTGAGGTCCAAGACCAAGTCAGACCACATTCAGTCAGGTTCACTTCAACACCAGGCCTACAGGAAGTCAAACCGAAGACCAAAGCCAACTGAAACGCTAAATACAGCAAACAGAACTTCTCTTAAACTTGTTAAAAGTTCATTTTTTCCCCACATAACCAAATCTAGGGAACTAAATCAGTACTGTCTTTGTAGAGATTCCACTTTAAACATTTGTCACACGTAACTACTCGTAAAAAACCGTCATCTTTCCATCTTTATGCTAAGCTAGGCTAATCCCCTCCTGGTTCCAGCTCTGTACCTCTGTAGTAGTGTTGATCTTCTTCACTCTCGAAAGAAAGCAAATAAGCATTTCCCAAAAATGTGGCACTGTTCCTTAAGATATCGTAAGCCTGTGTCAAACAGAGCTTATTTTCAACATAAATGTAACCATATGTACAGTTATTTTTTAAGTCCATTTTCAAAAATATATATTGAAAATGGAGTTGGCTTAACTTTCCACCTCATTCCAAAGTGGAACCTGTAACTGTTCTACAGAGAAATGAGACACCGACTCAGTAGAGACTGTTAGTCCTGCAGTCCTGGTCTGGTCTGGTCTGGTCTGGGCCGTGCATGCTGAGCCCTTGCGGTACCCAGAAAGCACTTTTTGTACCAAGTTTTGTCGTTGCCAATAAAAGCCAGAAGATCCCTGCTGTGGGATCGTCTGTCCGCCATCTGTTTCCTTTGGTCCGTCTCTCCGTCCTGTTCAGATGTCTTAACTCGGAGTATGGGGCTTTCGTTACCACAGTTACAGCAAAAACAAAAACACAGGTCATCCCCCTGTGATTGGTAGTAAAGATTTCCATTACAGATTACAGATTAGATTAGAGAGTTTAATCATTGACAGCAGATGCTTTGGTATTTAGAGTTAGCCTACAAACATGCAGCTTGTTTATGTTGCTGTTTATTAGCTGTATACTATCAAGTGTTCAATTAACATGTATTCATTCTCAAAGTTAATACTGTTTGGTGGTATGGCCACATTTGTATTTTAAACACAACAGCAGAAACCTCCTTTATGTTCCTGACTTCAATGATCTGCCGTTGGTTCACTGTAATCTACAAATGATTTTCCTAAAGTACTGTGCAAGGACATGTAAATGAAAATGAATAGCCAGGAAATACTAATCTCGGTTTTAATCTCCAATATACCATGTACTATTCCAATAATACTTCTATAATAAGATTTAGAGTATTTCAGCATGATACTGTATCTGCTTGGCGGCATGCTTTTAAACTAAAAGTCTTCCAAATGATTATAGATTATTACTAACAATATTGTAAATAATAAAAGATTATAACGCAAGAGCCAGTGTTGAAGCTTAAATCCTTATAGATTCAAGATGGTTAAGAATTGCTGTATGTGCTAACAGTGCTGGTACTTTGGAGGGAATGTATTATTTAGTTTTTAGTTTTAATATCTCATATTTCTTGATGTCAGACATTTAATGCCTCTTGATGAAGGTCGATGGATAGAAAACAACAGAGACAACGATGGAGTTAAGTCCAGGACTTCATTCTTTTTGTCCTGTAAAAAGTCTGATATATTTCATTTTTACAGAAACATCCATTATGTTGCTCTATATAAAGTGTGGACCACACATTGTAAATTTTATGTAAATCGGACGTTCGTCACATGAGTCTGACTTCCTGTTGCCAGTAGGTGGCGCTATGAGTATGAGTAAATTTTGGCATGAAGATGTCCTCAGGCCTGGAGTCTCATCATGTATGAGAATTTTGGGGCAGATTGGACAATGTACAGTCTAGTTACAAACCACTTCCTGTTTCGCTTTGTTACATGAATCTGTGACGCCTTGCCACACCCACGCCCTTCGATGAAAGAACAAAATCTTCGCAACTCAGCTTTGCCAAGGTGTTTAGATTGTACTGACCAATTTGAAGTCAATCGTGTTAAATCTGTAGAGAGGAGTTCGTTAAAGTAGCCTACATCGCCTGCAAATGGTCAAAAACGTCCAAGAAATGCATTTTCAATTGAAAATGGCTGACTTTGTGTTGGGTTTAGGGTATGGCTCCAAGAGGCCTTTTTGTACGTCTGGACATGATACGTATGCCTTCATGGTGCTATTGAGCCACTTCACCACACCCAAGCCCAAGACCCCTGTAGATGTCCTCAGGCCTGAACTGTCATCATGTATGAAAGATTTGGGGCAGATCAGACAATGTACATTCAAGTTACAACAACTTCCTGTTTCATGTCGCAACATCAAAATTTGCCATGGCGCCACATCAAGGTCTTAAGGCTTTCCTGAACACTTTGGAGGAGGATTCGGTCAACCCGCTAAGAAGACGACATCAAAGTATAACGACAGCATGACTATAACTCTATATTGGCATGGTAACGTATTCAGGCCGTGAGTCTTGTCAACAAATTTGGGGCAGATCGGACAATGTAGTTACAAATAGAGGTGTGAATCTTCACCTTCATCTGTCAGCGATTCGATTCAATTCGATCTATGATTGTTTGATTGCTTACGTTAGCTCAAAACGCCATTCAAGTGGCAGCCTTTGTTGTGTGTGATTGCTAACTTGTAGCCAGCAGTGAACCAACTTCGTTATGTAGGTCCATTTTTATTGGATTGACATTACAGAAGTCTCTCGTTAGCATGCGCAACTCACATCTGCACTCGACTCACATTGGGTACTGACAGATGTATTAAAGGCTCTGACACACCAACCCGACGGCCGACCGTCGGCAGAAAAGGCAGTCGGACTGATCATTCGGCTCCCCGAAGTCAAAAAAGTGCATGGACATGAATTAGAGCTTAGATCGGGCCCAAAAAATGAAGCCCGAGCCTGTGCACGTTGTGTCCGAGCCCGGCCCGGCCCGACACATTAACTGGAATTATGAGCCCAAGCCCGATTTAAACCCGACAATTTTTTAATACATGGGCTGTTATAACTGACGTTCTCAACTACAATTCTGAGTTGTTTGAACTATAGAAATCTGTTTAGAATTATCTTAATAAATACAGGTAGGCTAATACAACAAGGACGAAGCATGTAAACTACGCTGTTTCTTTATTCAGAATAGAATGGAATGCAAATGGATCCGAATGAAGAAACGTAAAAAAAAACCTCGACCCATAGCTCCCTCAGCCGAATAGTGAGGGTAACAGATCAAGGCAGCAACATAATCAAAGCCCTGGAACCATATAGGAGACTTTCTGGTCTCCATCACCTAATTAATACTGTCCTTCACCACGGTCTGCATGCTGATGCACTGGCCGTGAACAGTGCTGCAGAGGGGGGAGACACAGCACAGTTTACCTCACACTCAAATCAGGTCAGGACATCCACCCAGAGCTACGGGAGAAGCTGGAGAGGCAGAGCTTTCTCCCCACCCAATAAGGCTAATAAAGTCATGATTAAAAAAACACAAATGCTTGATCAAGGGCCTGGCCCAGCCTGAGGATAGCGGCGGAAAATATCGGCCCGGCCTGGCCTAAGGGTCAGGTCGGGTCCAGTTCAGGCTCGGGCTCGGGCAGAGAATCTAAACTCTAACATGAATGAGCTGTTATCCCTAAAAAATGTCAGCTCATGGGAAAGAGAGAAGGTCGATACAGAGCACTGAGTTTTTAACCAAACATGGACCTTTAAGTATTTATTTACTGAAGTCAAAAGTACAGCTGTGTGCTTAGTTTGCGGAGAACAGATCGCTGTGTTGAAGGATTATAATTTGAATCGCCACTACAATACTAAACACCACACAGAGAAATCCAACAACGACTGATGCAGAGCACGGACATCTGAAGCTTTGCTAGTTCAGCTGCAAAAGCAGCCCTGGACTAAAGTCAATCATAGGTCTAGATGAAACGGGTTAGGCTACTGAGAATGTTATTTTTCATTTCAATGTTTATGCCGCGGCCGGAAAATATACGAGTGACATCATTGCATTATAATCGATTACGGTCGGCCACTGCATCGATACAGCATCGTCCGTGTCAGCATTGTGATGCATCGATTATTTGATGAATTTCAACAGCTCTAGTTACAAACCACTTCCTGTATCATGGTGTTACATGGAAATGCAACGCCTAGCCACGCCGTGTGGGGAAAGCTTTGATTTAATTTAGCTTTGCCAAGATCTTAAGATTGGCTGACCAATTTGAAGTTAATTGACCTTTTTCACAGCAGACATGTTGACTTGTCATAGTAGGAACAGCACAGCTGAAATTGATAACCTTAACGATGGTTCAGTTCAATCAAGTGTCCCAGTGAGCTATTTCGGTCCGTGTACTTGGTGGCCAACGGATTTTCGTTTTGAAAAGAAAAAAACAAAAATGAAAAACGGCCAGTTTCCCAATTACCATTAGTAAATAGGAAAACAAAAAACGGAAAACAACCCATTATTCGTTTTTTGTTTTGATATTAAAAAACGGAAAACGAAAAACAATCTCGTTATCCGATTTTCTTTGATGTATTTGTAGATGGAACTCGGAAATTAAAATGTGTGTATAAATCTTATTCCTTTGTCAGTACCCGATCTGTACCGCCTGTAAAATCCGTTCTGTGCACTGCCTGATCAGTTCTACGCTACACCGGCAAACTTCACAGCTCTATGCACGCATTGGCATAAGGATGTTTGGACATTCCCGGTTACCGGAAGAAAACATTAGACAGTGACAGTAGACCGTTATGATGGCAGAGATGAAGTTTACAAGGTGTTTGCTGGAGTTGCCTAAAGTATCTGTTAATGATATACGGAGGGTCGTCTGGCCATCCAGTACAATACCATGTAGCAAATTAAATAAAGGCTTCAAATTTTACGTTTCGTCATTTCTTTACAACTTTGAAGGTAATTTGCTAACGCTAGCTAGCCTGAGCTAGAAGCCTTGCTTTGGTGTTATAAGTCATGACTCCGTCCTGCTTCAGGTTAACCATGTTTTAAATAAAGTTTAAGCATGTGTATACCTCTCACTTCATGTGTTTGTACTTTTATGAAAGTATCGGGTAAAACAGGGCTACAAATGAGATCTCTGTGAGAGACCAGCTAACTCCTAGCTAACTATTATGTAGCTCAATGCTGGACATTTCACCCCTAATTCCAGTCACTTTACTGTATTTGTATTTGTTTAGTATTTGGTTTAGAAGCCTTTATTGGTGATTTTTTACGGTACAAAGTCCTGCTATATACGTACATAGCTAGCTATATATGCTCTGCTATGTCGCGTTAGCATGCAGCTACAATAGTTAGCTATGAGTATGCTAACGTTAGATTGTAGTGGAACGAAGCAGCACTTTCTAACGTCAAAAATCGCAGACCAAACACTACACAATCGGACATGTTTCAGCAGGAATGTGACCCGGAATTGGGGAGAATTTAACAACATTGCCAGCTAAGATGACCGTTAGCATGTAGTTACTATAGTGTTTACTGCCTGTAGCTACTATAGTGGTATACAGCAGTGGTGGCTGGGAGAGCTGTCATCCCATCTTCAAAAGGACACTTATGTACGTTTACACTTCATCACATTAATAATAGACAGTCTATGGTTATTAGTCAAGACGAAGTATTAAAGGTAAAAACATTAACGTAAACAACACAACAACGATGTCGCTACACGGTTTTGGATCAGTGACAAGTTTCAAATGTTTGTAGCTATGACTATTGTATAATAAAGATTTAATAAAAAAAGATTTAATAAAAAAGTTGTAATGTTTGGTCATAAAGTGTTGACACATGTTACTTATATACAGTCTATCGTGCAGGCAGAACGGATCGTGTACCGACAGTTACAAATCGCACAGGGACATTGTTAGTTTTCTACTACGTAATTATGCGCATCCACAGAACGGATCTTACAGGCGGTACTGGCCAATAAATGCTATTGAAGGGCGGGTCTTGGCGTGGCGGGAGTAACTTCCGGGTCACGAAAAAAATACCAATGCAAAATTAAGGAATACGACTTATACACACATATTTTAATTTCCGAGTTCCATCTACAAATACATCAAAGAAAATCGGATAACGAGATTGTTTTTTGTTTTCCGTTTTTTAATATCAAAACAAAAAACGAATAATGGGTTGTTTTCCGTTTTTTGTTTTCCTATTTACTAATGGTAATTGGGAAACTGGCCGTTTTTCGTTTTTGTTTTTTTCCTTTCAAAACGAAAATCCGTTGGCCACCAAGTACACGGACCTATTTCAGTGAGTCAGCATGCTCAATACCAGGACCTCTCCTAAGTGGAATGCAGCCATCATTAATGGTTTGGAATACACCTGTGCTTTATCTACTATGACATGTCAACATGTCTGCCATGAAAAAGGTCTATCGGGTTAAACTGTAGGAGGAGGTTGTTAAAGTCAAATGCCTGCAAATGGTCAAAAACTTACAAAAAATAAAAATGGCTGACTTCCTGTTGGGTTTAGGGTATGGCTCCAAGAGGCTTTCTTGTAAGTCTGGTCATGATACATCTGCCTACTAGAGTTCAAACACACAGCAGGGGCTACTTTTTTGAAATCGTGTAGGGGGCGCTATTGAGCCATTTGTTTTTACACCCAAGCACGAGACCCAGACGTTGCAGTGCAGTGCAAATATTGACGCGTTTTTCATGCACGTTTAGCCCCTTGGGGTGTAATGGTACACAACAAAAGATTTCGGTTTTGTAGTCATGGTTCGGTTGATTTTCGGTACAGTAAGGGAAAAAACAATTAAAGAAGCAATACACAATGTGCTTGTTGTTTATTATTCACTTATGGAAATAACAATCAGTTTACAGTTTTTCGAACTAACTTTTAAATGAATTGTGTTAAATATCATATTTGGATAACGCTCGTATCAATAGCCTACATTACGGGAATAGTGTTAGTTGCTATATTTGAGGTATTACGGTTTTACGTTTACGTTAGGTATTACGTTTTCTCATACCTGCCTGTATGCCATGTATATGGTATATGCCCTACGCCAGTTCACTTGTATGCAATGATGGAGACGGATGAACAGATGAGCCGTGCGCATGTGTGGAATAAATAAGTAAAGAAAACAGACGCTGCGCTTATACTTTGACGTCAAGTTAATGCTTCAGCTAACTTAACAAACTGCTCAAAGTGCAGGGCGGAGACTAAACAAACTTTTGGTTAATATGTTCGTGTGGGAACTCAGAATTGAAGTATGTTCCACACGCAAAACAAGCCTAATCATTTCTGTTAAAGATTGCAAGCTGTGACTGGACTGTGGCACTAATGTAGTCATCCCTGTTATATAAGAAACGATGAAGACCATGTTATGTTCGTTATATCCATCTGTTTCATACAATAATATTTTTGTATAAGTGCAGTGACTATATGAGTGTATTTAGGTCTGTGTGTGTGTGGATATATGTATGTGTATATATGTAGCCATGCACATACTTAGACTCGTCTTAGCATATATACATGCTTCATTGTCCCCTTTTTTATTTTATTTTAATTATTACTTTTATTTTTTATTTTTATTTTTGTCCTATACACAAATCACAATTGCACTGCAAATTGTTGTTCTTGAAAAAATGCTAATAAACAGAGTTTTGGAAAAAAAGAAAGAAAAAAAAAAAAAAAGATTGCAAGCTGTGTACCGTTCCGAGAGTCCTGTACCGAAACGGTCCGGTAAAAGTACATGTAGGCTACGTTTCACTCCTCAAAAAAGTAGAATAATAATAATCCTATCAATTTCAATAGGGCCGCCTTTGCCAACCGACGTTATCGGTGCTCGGGCCCTAAATAGCAGGATATTGAGATAAAAAAGAATAATAAATCATGTTTTCCTATCATTTTTGTAAAGAAAATGTGCAGTCAATAAGTAGCCTGCATGGAAACCTGCACAGCCTCTTTTTTGTGAACAGTAGCCTGTTTGTGTGGGCCTCAGTGGGGCTCTGTGTTGGTAAAGGAGAACACACAGCACGCAGCGTTGCATGCGGGAAGATGAGGATTGATGCTGGAGCGTCATCGCCTTGCTTACTCAGTCTCCTAGCAACAGGAAACATCTGCCTCCGCGAGGACCAATGAGGGCTCGCGGAGAGCGGTGTGTGTTGTCTCCTGTTGCTGTGAACGGGATATTTTAGGAGGCTGGAGAGCAGCGAGCGTCTCACCCCGGAGGAGCTGGAGCTGTCTGTGAGTGTGTGTGTCTGCGGGAACCGAGGGAGGCTCTGACTTCAGGCCGAGCTGGAGCGTCGCTGAATCGGTGTGAGGACGGTAGATGTGGCGACAAGGAGCAGAGCTTATCACCAGAAAGAGAGGGCGTAACTGGGATTTACTGACCCGCTGCTGGACAGACATTTTTAAAGGTAAGACGCTTTAACGGACATTTAACGGATTTATAGGTGGTAACGTTAGTTTTGTATTTCAAACAGCAGTTTTCTAAACTGCATTAGCTGCTGGAGACAGGATAGAACATAATAAAACGGAGAAAAAGAATTAGAATTAGACAAAATAAAATGTAAATTCGACAAAAAGATGGTCTCTAACTAAATTAAAACAACACATGATGATGTCCAGTGAATATGGCAGTACTCCAAATGAGATGGTCTTGAATCTTTAAGATAAACTGAAGTTCCTATATGGGTTAATAAGATGATCCTTATAACCCTATAGGTAATACTTTGAATAATAGAAGAGATTACAAAAACAATGCACCATCACAGGGCAAACAGTTTATGTTTTGGTGATTTTTCTGTTAGTTTTGTTAGTTTAGGCACATTTTCCCACCAATCTTAATGCAATACAAGGTGGTTTTAAGGGAGGAAACACAACCTCCTGTGCACACAGCCTTCTGCTTCAAGTGGAAATATTTGCTACACACACGCACGCACACACACACACACACACACACGCACACACACTTCCCACGCAGCCTCTCTCTCTGCTCATGCATCATAGCATCATTCTCCCACAGTGTAAAAATTTGGGCTGCAGTCAGATGTTAAAAACTGTGTGAATCACTGCAGCAGCTTCAGGGGAGCCGGGGTGAATGTTTTCGCAACGATAAAGCGTCCCACTCTGTGTTTATGATTGATTTTTGACGTTATAAATAACAAACAGACACACACACACACACACACACACGCCGTCCTCTTATCTATCCTCCTCTTCCTCTTTCTTGAATTTAAATGAGCTTCTAGGCACAGCAGCTTTTTTGGAAAAGGCAGCTCTATAAATATTATGCAAAGATATGATAATCACAACATTTAAGGGTCAAATCAGGATATTGTACAGCAGTGAACATACAGTTTGTGAGTGCTTTGATATGGAAATATATGAAATAAAATGCAGCTGTATTGATGTGAATAAGAGTTAGCCTAATTTATACATTATATTTTATACAAATAAATAAAATAAAATAGTTTTATTCTATTTTATTTAGTTGCCTTTTTTCATTTATTTAAGTTTATTCCATTGATCTTTATTTTCATTTGATTTCATCTTTTAGCCTACCTTTTTCCTGTGGCTGGTGTGTGATGATTAGATGTTCCTTCACAAACAGAGATGCTGTCTGCTGCCTGTAAGCTCTCAGAAGCCCTAACACCAAAACATGTCAGCACTTTTGTCAGAGACCATTAGTTGTAAATAAAAATTGTATTTCAAATGTCCTACTTTAAATAAAAGTGGGACATTAATGTATCCAGGTTGCACAAATGTGATTATGGATTCAGAAAATAAATCCAAGTTAGGTTGGCTGCTCTGGCAGATGTGTAGTTTCATGCTCGGATGTTTTGGTGCTGTCTTTCTATCCTCCTCTTCCTCCTCCTCACCTGTGTCTTCCCTGCAGGAGTCTGAGGGCAATGTGGAGGCTCAGATCCACTCACTGATTCAGAGAGCTGAGTGCTGGCTGTGGAACATCAGCAGCAGGTAATCCCATCTGTTTCCTCATTTACCCCCAATGACTTTACACCACTTCGCATGTAGCGTTGAACCTGTCTGTGTTCATTTATTTCTTTGGCCACTTGTGGGCAGTGCAACAAGTTCTTTTAAACTATGACATTGTTCTTGATTTGCCTGAAGATGGCCTACTATTAAACATTATCTTTTTTTTTTTAAAGTTAGACAATGTGCAGGAGTTTTCTTTGCAGCTTCAAAATTAGCCCTTTGAAATGATAAAGGAACTTGCCTAGACAAGGTGTAAACATACTCTGGTTTATTATATATTTATACCTCTTTACTTAATACTGCTGGATGACAGAACCTTTAACATTTTAAAGGAATAGTTTGACATTTTGGGTTTGCGATTGAGAGCTAGAACTCTGAATTTTAAATATTTTTTGTATCAAACTACTGTTTCAAAGGTCAAGAGTTAACTTTCACACTTAACAATCTAGATGTCCTTTTAGAGGCGTATAAAGAGTACAGTTAACAATATAACAAAAGAAAAAGAATAAAAATAGGACATTTTGGTAAATAAATGATTGTTCCTCAGCACCATTAATCCAGAAATATAGGTATCAGTATCAGCCATCTAATTATATGATTTGATTCATTGTTTACTCATTAGCTTCCTGAGTTGATTGAATGTAAAATGGAATACATACTATATAGTACATTAGTTTTGCAAAAAAACTGTAAGAGACACTCACACAAGTGTACGTGTCCTCAAATTTTCTCAATGCTCACTGTTAATGTTTTAAAACTCAGCATTTCATATTAAAAAACATTGACTTTAGTCCCTTCGAATGGTGGTGTAGGGTGAATATAGGGTGAAATAAGGGTGTAATCTTTTGTTTGTTGCCTACAGCAGCCCCTTTCCTGTGAGAGAGACCAAACCATTCAACAACGTCGAAAGTTGCTTACTTCAAGAGGAAATATGCGGAGGAGGAGGATTTACACGGAGGCCTACATGGATATTTTCAAAAAGTATGAATCTCTTCTGTCCCTCTTATCGTCCACATTTTCTTTTCACCATTAAGCCGATCTTCAGGCCAATCGTGTAATTTGATTTTGCTACGTGTTGAGAAACCATGACCCATCTCAATGTGTATTGACTTTTGCGTTGTGTGCAGGTTTTTACCTATTTCTGTGTGTTTCTGCCTCATGTTTGTCATCCCTTACCCTCACCTTCAACTCCAGCGGTGCCTGTTTCCCATTACATTTGTTTTACTCTATATGTTGTCCTTCAGCTTTCAATGACTACATACACAGGAGTCGATAATACGACTCCACTCTTTCTCCGCGTCTATGCAGATGATACGTTTATGTTTATGTCAGAATTCACTTCACATTGATATCCAGATCAGATATTAAGATTAGCAAGATGACGTCATGTTAATCACAATAATAACACAATCCTGTAATAGCAACGGTTTTGCTCTCTTGAATGGCTGGTTCCCCTTTTGGAGAAACAGAAAAGAGAATTAGAAATGTTGTGTGTGTGACACTGAATAACCTTTTGAACCCTCTGAGGTCTAAGGGCATTTTCACACATCTACTTAAATTGACCTTTTTAAGGTATTTGCATAAAACTGATCCCCATGTGGTTCATATTAAAATTTCCGAAATGAAATTTTGAAATATCGCTTTTTGAGTAGGATTTGTGTCAAACATCGATTGGATGCCAGTGCATCTTTCATCCTTAGAGGCTTAATTTCAACTAGAGTAGATTTAGTAGATCCCCTAGTGGTGCTCTTCCAGTTCCCCCAACCAGATTTATCTCTTATCTAGGAATTGAAGTGGAACCCTCATGATATATGTTCAACTTTATGCAAATTTAGCATCTTCACACTCTCTCTCTACATTCATTGATAATGTCCAGAAAAGTTAAAAACACACTCACATTGTCAGAGCTGACTGTAAAACATATGTTCCAAACAATCAATGAAAGACAAAAAAAGACCCACACACTGCTTCTTTTTTGAATTCTCGGCTATGGACTACAAACGACTTCAAGATTTAAAGGTTGTGTGTTGCAGCTTGGAGACTTCCTGTGTCTTTTTCATGTCTCCTTTGAATCGTTTCCCATGGAGTTAATCATCATTTACATCCTTCAAAGTTTGTGGTTGTTTCATAAAATTTAGAACGTCTGGCTCAAGAGTTAGTAAGGACAAACAAGTGCTACAACATGTTGCCATGTTTGCTTTTTCTGATTACCTGCTGACGTCTGCAAAAGAAAACAACACCAAGCACATGAATGTTTTAGCATTGACCCTGAGACTGTTATGTACGGAGCCCCCCTGGTCCCACTTTGTAAAAAAAAAATTAATTATAACTATCTCGTGGCCTAAAGATAGTAACTCGTGGCCTAAAGATAGTAACTCGTGGCCTCAAGATAGTATCTCGTGGCCTCAAGATAGTAACTCGTGGCCTCAAGATAGTAACTCGTGGCCTCAAGATAGTAACTCGTGGCCTCAAGATAGTATCTCGTGGCCTCAAGATAGTAACTCGTGGCCTCAAGATAGTATCTCGTGGCCTCAAGATAGTATCTCGTGGCCTCAAGATAGTATCTCGTGGCCTCAAGATAGTCACTCGTGGCCTCAAGATAGTAACTCGTGGCCTCAAGATAGTATCTCGTGGCCTCAAGATAGTAACTCGTGGCCTCAAGATAGTATCTCGTGGCCTCAAGATAGTCACTCGTGGCCTCAAGATAGTATCTCGTGGCCTCAAGATAGTAACTCGTGGCCTCAAGATAGTATCTCGTGGCCTCAAGATAGTAACTCGTGGCCTCAAGATAGTAACTTGTGGCCTCAAGATACTATCTCGTGGCCTCAAGATAGTATCTCGTGGCCTCAAGATAGTAACTCGTGGCCTCAAGATAGTATCTCGTGGCCTCAAGATAGTAACTCGTGGCCTCAAGATAAGTGTATATAAAAGGAGAATGCACAATGGAGCAGCTTTTCTCCCCAAAGCAGAGAGTGCATCAAGACATTTAAAGGAATATAAATAATAATAGAAGTTGGTAAATAAACAAGTATATACATGTAAAAAGTATAAATATAGGCTATAAAATATGAAGAAGAATTATAATGGACTATGGATATGCAGTCTCAAGGCAGTTCGTGTAAATGTCACGTTATTTTCTCGGGTAAAGGACGCCGGGAGACGGCTGGGAAACGGCCGAAAATGATGCTTTGTAAGCTGGGAGGCGGCCGCAAGGCGGCCCGCTGGGGACGCGCCACAATAACGGGATGGCGGAGGTTGGGTTTAGGAGAAACCTAACGGGGAAGGGCGCCTTACGCGCCAGGAGACAGCCGCGGGGGACGCGCCACAATAACGGGATGGCAGAGGTTGGGTTTTTAGGAGAAACTCTCTGCACTCTCTGCTTTGGGGAGAAAAGCTGCTCCATTGTGCATTCTCCTTTTATATACACTTATCTTGAGGCCACGAGATACTATCTTGAGGCCACGAGATAGTTATAATTAAATTTTTTTTACAAAGTGGGACCAGGGGGGCTCCGTAGTTATGTGCATGAATGAGCTAAAAATGTACGCTGATATCCTCCTTCTAAAGTGCTTAAGATGACGGTTAAAGGTGCAGTGAGCCATGCTGCGCAAAGATTGTTGATATTTGAACTCAACTGCCAAACAAAAACCCCCCCCCCCCCCCCCCCCCTTCAGAAGACCCTCAGATTCATGGACAGATAATAGTGCGTTCCATTTTCCTCGGAACTCGGAAACCAAAGCTGGGAATGACGTCACACCCGAGCTGAATGTGTCACTGTGTTCATTGTTTTCATTAGCTCTAGCCAGGTGAGCCATTGTTATTTTCCAGTTTCTATGTGTTATTAACCCCTAGGTTCACTTTAACACAAGATTTTTTTTTTATCGCACACAGAAAATAGAGAGCTCGGTGACTGTGAGGAGGTTGAATTGAATTTGACAAAAAGTGTATTGGATTAACATCACTTACTGTAACTTTAACGGCCTTTGTGTTTGTCGTGTGCAGCACCTGATACTGCAGGAGGACCGCAGCTGCATCCTGAAGCTGTCCCTGGAGAAGCTGAGGTTCCTGGAGGACCCCGAGGCCTACCTCCGGCGCTCCGTCCTCATCAACAACCTGCTGAGGAAGATCCACCATGAGGAGGAGGAGCTGGAGGCCGAAGAGGAGGAGGAGGAGGAGGAGGAAGAAGATGAGGTAGAAGAAGAGGAAGAAGAAGTAGGAGAAGAGGAGGTGGTGATGGGAGAGAGGGGGCAGCGGAAGCTGTTGTACCCGGACAGGAAGAGGGTGAAGGTGCTGGTGATGGACTGCTGCTCACCAGCGTTTGGCCTGGAGGAGCTGCAGCATTACCGGCTGGTGCCCTGTTACCCATCAGCCCTGTACAGCCTGGGTACCTGCCCGGGCCTCGCGCCCAACCACCAGGTCCTTCTCTACAACCTGGACGACAACGGCTGACTGTCCACACCTCGCTGCCTCTTTTCAAAGTTTTTAGAAATGCAGGGTAGGTTCATGATACGGGCATGTGGACATGTACTGTTTGTTCATAATCGCCAGGAGGAAAGCTGCCGTTGTTTTCCCACGTACAACCTTTAAAAGGAAAATGTGCCGTGGGGGTTTGCCAGGATGTCACCTCCTCTCTTCACTTTGCTAAGAGGCAGCAGTGGATTTGAGAAAAAAAACAACCCAGATTCTCCTTCTGCTTCGGGATCAACGTGGGTTGGTCTGTGATGGTTGATGTCAAACTCTGTCGCAGCGTCACTGCCATTTTATCGTACGTGCAAATGTGAGAGACTCGAAGCCGGCTGTTGATGTTGTGTAATTGATTCTTATTGTTATCGTTGCTCATGTGAACCGTGAGCCTATTCAGGGATTTACAGACTGCAGGCTACTTCTTTTGATGCACCTTGACTTGCGTGGAGAATATGAATATGCGCTGTTATGCTTTATGCTACTGTGTGATTTATGAAATATTCTCTGTGTAACATTCCCTGGACTGTGTGAATCGTCATGCTATCTCATGGTACTCCGTTCTCTGAGAGATGCATTTACATTTACAGTTGTTTTCTCTGTATTTGATGTCCTGTGTTTTGCATTACTTGGCTGCCATCTGCTGGTGAAATAATTCAACTTGAAGCCCTTTATGTGTTCAAATCTTACAATGCAAGTGGATGAAAAGAAAAGACGGTAACATTTTACTTTAAGTCCCCTTGTTTAGCATTTATAAGCAATATATGAATGGTTTGTAACACATTATAATTCAGTTGTATGCAGATATGTGTTATTAACCGAACTCCTCCTCTAGGCACCCATAAATGGAGGCTGCTGTATTAAAATGATTGACAATATCGTAAAACGCAGATATAATACTATAAGATGTCTTCATAGGAGAAGTTACAATTGTCAACAAATACTATACATTAAGAAATACTTAAAGTGCCCTTATATCTGCGTACAACTGTGTTTTAACCCGTTTATTAAAGGTTTATAAAGTGCTTGTAATACTAAATAGGAGGGGCTTAAAGTGAAGTGTTACAGAAAAGGGGAATCATGTTTCTTATTTGTTTTCCCTTTTTAGGTGATAGAAGTCATGTTTTGAGGGAAACTGGCATCTCTTCTCATTCTCTTGAGCTCTAAGAAGTAAAAAAAACAACTTTTTTTGTCTGCTACCAAATCATTTGTACGTGATCGATTTTCAGCCCCATGGTGTTTTGAAGCTGAATTTCAGAGCGCAGAATGTCTTTAGATTGATATTATATTCCATATTTTTTACTATCAGTCCTGGGGTCTGTTTCAGGAAGGAGGTTTACCAAACTCTGAGTCTAACCCTGATCTCTGAGTTGATTTACCCTGAGATGGAAACTCTGAGTTTTCGGTTCCAGAACAGCTGATTTGAGTTGGTTCAATCAACTCCGAGTAGGTTCACTCAGAGTTAAGCGCGTGCACCACCACTATAAAAAGGCAGCATGAATACTACGATTCACCATGGCAACAACCACAAACAAATCGGTCGGCATACTTTTCCCCTCTGGAACTGGAACTACTCATGCTCACATACAGCGAGTTTGAATATATATTTTTGTTAAAAATAGCAACACGGCTGCTGCTGCAAAATAGCGAGAATCGATGGGGGAAAAAATTGCTGCTCGGGTCAATGCGTAAGCTCTAATATAGTGTATTCATTTCATATTTAATCACAGGTAACCTATAATATTACTGGTGAAAACTGGAATGGTAGTAGCCTAGGCTACACCTATAATTTCATTTAGGTGCAATCCTGCAGACTACTAATCCCATTCTGAGGCTGCAGCACCATGTCATTAACAGAAATATAATTTATAATCATTTCATTCTTTTTAATGGCTCTCACCGGTTTGTGTCCAGAACACTACAAAAACTTTTAAAAAACGTTTCAGAGTGAGTCCCACTCTTCTGACGGCTCTTTGCTACAGTGGCTTTACTAAAATGCTCCGCCTCACCAATGTTATAAAGAATACTGCCGTTTGCAGAAAAACGTAATGCAACACAAAGAATGTGCTGGGATGTAGAGCATGTTCACGATGGGTGACGTTAGTGATATGAGGACGGATAAGGTTATGTAGGCTACATAAAAGATAGACTGGGAAGAAAAACGATACCACTCAAATAGGTAGGCTAGTATCTGGAAATGAAAATGCATCTATAGTCAGGGCCTCAATATCATCTCCAGACGTATGTTTAACTCCCTGAGAAAACCAACCCTGTTTTTTTATTCATGCAGATAACAAACTGGTCTAAAATGCGCCTGATACAGACTGAATGAATGAATGAGGAAATGAAAGAGTGCTGTGTCAGAGGGAGGAGACTGAGAGAAGAAAACCTGCTCCCGACCAGGTTAAGTTCACAGGCTCAGTTACCATAGTAACTGACTCTGAGGTTAAGTTGCCATAGTAACTGACTCTGAGGTTAAGTACCTCTCTTTCTGAAACAGCCTGGAGTTCCCCCTCTCTCAGGTTAGATTAACCTCTCTTTCTGTTCCCCTCATTTCAGGGTTAACTAACTCAGAGTTCTCACTAAACCTGTACTATGAATCCAGATCAACATGCCCTGGATTTCTTTCAGTTACCCGGCTTCACCTAACCAAACAACCGCGGTCCTGCATAAGCTGTGTCACGACGGTGGTTAACAACTAGTTCAATCAACCCAGGGTTTCCCAATCCAGCGACGCACGTTCACATAGAGGTGGAGTTTGCACAGCATGACCAATCACAAACATCTACCAGAGCCACATATTTTACATAAGAAAAGCAAATTATAATTCTACATAAATATGAAGAACACAGACACGGTTTTACAGGCAAAACGCAAAACAGTCGCTGCTTCCTAACCCAGGAAGGAAAGCTGGCAAAAAAAGCCAACGCTGTAAATGCGTAAATTACAACGCTTATCAATATCACTTCCCCATCAGTCAGGCACAAGATCTGACCATAATTACACTTGTGCTTTCCATAAACTGTTGTTGCTTTAGCCTATTATTTCAGTTGCCACCTTGGCAGTGGAAGCGATCGTGAGAACAAATAAAATATATAAAAACATAATTCAAACCGATGTGTGCATTGGCAACACACAACGTAATTCCCTCCGCTGAAAATCTATATCTTTCATAAAATACCCATCAGGGAATGTTAACGGGGTTGTCGGTCTCTAAATGTTTTAACTTTTAAGAGTGCATCTCTCTCTAACCGCCCACCGAACTCCACCGGATCTTCTAAGAACGGTGACGCCGTTATCAGCCGAGTGTTGATTGGTCAGTAGGCGGTGCTTTAAAGCTCTGACACTCCAACCTGACGGCCGACTGTCGGCAGAAAAGCCAGTCGGACTGATCAGCCTCCCCGAGTTGGTCCAAAAAGTACCTCGGAACACACTGAAGAGACGCTGACTTGAGTGTATGTTCTGTGCGTGCGTGAGACGTAATACGTCTCCATAACAGCAGATGGCGCTAATCTGTATTGTCGTCCAAAAAATGAAAACCGGCAGCTGAGTGGAGGAACGCGTCACATGGGTCTGGCTTCTCCTGAATTTCAAAACAGACCATAATATGAAAATAGTTCATCGAACCGTGTTTCTGAAAACATTTGAAGAGAGAAATAGGCCATGCAGCTGCTGAATCTTCATTTCAGATCAACAAAGGTCAGTTTGAAAGATTTTCGTCAGATTTTGAGAGGCGTCCGTCACACTCATCCTGCTCATCATTTCCGGGTTAGCTCTCCACCAATCAGATTGGTCGTTGAGTCCGACTGCCCACTGGCCGATTCAACAAGTCAAATCGGCCCAAATGAAGGCTGACGGCTCCTCAGACTGACGTCAGCACGGAACACACCGAACAGACTCGGGTCCCCGACCTCGCCAGACTGTCCTACGGCCGATAATTGGGTTGGGGTGTCAGTGCCTTACACCGGTTGATCTCTATTCTCCAACATAACCATAAAGGTTAGGTGTTCAGCGTCGTGATACACAAAACCCTGGGTTGAACCTGAAGTTACCTCGGTAACGCCAAATCTTGCTTCGTAGTGCAGGCCTCTGCTTTGTGAAATGGGCCCCTGGTTGTAGCAGCAGGTGCAGTGTTGTCACAGAGACTGAGTTTTGCTAAGTCGTCAGAAGATATTTTATAATTTCATGTGGCACAGTGCGTGCTTTATAAAGCTGACTAATCTGCTGTATGACAACGCAGATTAATGAGTCATCCTTCTCATCCTCTTATGTGTTTGGAGAGTTTCACTGGGTTTGAAAATGTGCATCTTGATAACAATCACTACAATGGAAAACAACAACAACAACAAACTGCAGGCAACTACTAAAGAGAAGCTTGATATTTTAAAACAATAATTTATATTTTGATGAAAATGTATAGTCCATATTTAAGATAAACTATTTTGAAAAAGGGCAAGTAGACTTTTTTCAGGTGATTGATTATCAAATAAAGTATGTGAAGTGACAATGTTTTGATGTGTTGTGGTTGTGATGCATTGTGTAGCAGCAGAAGTAGTCAATCTATCTATCTATCTACTTTATTTAGTTTCAAACGTCTGTTTGTTCATATTAATATAAAAAGTGAAGGCTACATCAAACGATACGCTAAGCGCGGTCACGTTACGTCGTGACGTCTTGAACACATCTATGAGCGTGCGCGCCGCAAATGTTGCCTTCAAGTGCTCCTACCAAACTCAAAATTTAGATTCTCAAATCCTAAATGCCCAGCTAAGTATACAGATAGATAAAAAAAAACTAAATGTTGATAATAATGTTGATTTGTCACAGAAAAGTCTTCATTCTTTATCGTACGATATTGTTATTATACCATGTTTATATTTTTGTTTACATTTCGTTGTTTTCTTGCATCTTCGCATTCAAAAGTTTATGACAAAAACAAAATGTCCACAGTTTTCAAACAAAGCCTACAAATGTAGCTTTGATAATAAAATGTGTTTTTAATAGCCCATCATAATAAACACTGAACTTCAAAGTCACCACTAAAGAAGACAAAGTAAAAGGAAGGAAGTTTGAATACAGTGTACATGCAGGGCTATAGTTTTTCCAAATAGGCCTACTGAGGTCATGAGCCCAAGTCTCTCCGATGCAGCTCACCTCGAAAGGTTTTTATTATACAGCATTTTTATATGTATCTATTCCGTTCAGTCAGGCTTGGGTCTTGGACTTATATTATATATTTCCCGATTTAAGTCAGGAAACTTCTCTAACTTAATCATTTTAGAGTTTGACATAATTTGTTAAACGAAAACACTTTCAGAACAAGAAGGTAATACCAGAATCTGTGTCCGTTTGGTTTTAAGTGAGTAAAGAATTGTTAAATTTCCGACAGCATCAGAAGGCACCAGGGAAGGCTCGCTCCCTTGCGTGCTCCGCAGATCTGTCAGATTCAGGATACTACTCAGATAGCGGGTCACTGAACGCATCTGGACGCTGTCGAACAAGAACCGATCCGTTCGGTTTGTCCGTTATCGTCTTACCGGAAACATCATTTCTTTTCTTTTTTTAAATAATACTACCCGCCGTTATAACTTGTTGTAGTTTAAAAATGATTCAGAGTTCTCTCTGCCAGGATGCACGGGTTAACTAGCTAACGTTAGCCGAGAGCAGCTAGCGTTCATCGTCCACTGTTTGGGGGAAAGTAGCGGAGTCCGTGTTCTTTCTTTCAGCCGTGTGGGGGGTGAGTGAACCGGAGTAAATATGGAGAAAAGTAACCGTTTTGTAGAACTGTACCGCTATCTGCAGGACCCCCACCTTGTCGCCCGCTTTCAGCGCTTTTGTGGAGTGCGCGGTTCATTTTCGAGAACCGTCTGCGCTGGTAGTAACGTTACCAGCAGCAGCAGCAGCAGCAGCAGCAAGGAAGCAGACCGGACTTACTCGCACAACAACGGTGCTTGCCATCATCACATCACCGAAGAAAATGAGAGTGAAAACTTGTCCGTTATAGGAGCTGGGGAAGGGGAGAAAGTACAAACGGCAGCAGTGGGTGTTCGAAAGAGGATCACCGATTCAAATGTTCCGAAAAACAGAGGAGAGGAGAGTGAAAATGCTCCCCAGAACGGGGCACTTGTGTCCGCTTCGACCGCCAAGGGAGAAACGGTTGGTGTGGGCAGTAACGGCCGGAGCCTCGCCGGGGCCACCGCCGCGGGTCAGGGCGGTCACAGCGGGGTCCGGCCGGACTTTTCAGAGGCAACCGAAACAGAGGAGAGGGAAACGGAGAAGAGCAGCACAGTGAAACCCCTACGCAAAAACTCTCTGACGGGCGACGCCGGGCAGGAGTTCCTCATCGAGAACCGGTTCTTGTACTACATGTTCACTTTCGGAACCGAGCTGGGAAACGAGCTCTTTTACATCACCTTCTTCCCCTTCGTCGTGTGGAACGTGGACGCCTTTGTGGGCAGGAGGCTGATCATGGTGTGGGTCTGGGTCATGTACCTGGGGCAGTGCACCAAGGATGTGGTCGGGTGGTCCCGGCCTGCTTCCCCACCTGTGGTCAAAGTGGAGATGTTTTACAACTCTGAGTACAGCATGCCGTCCACACACGCCATGTCGGGCACCGCCATCCCCTTCTCCCTGTTCTTCATGACCTACGGCCGCTGGGAGGTACAGTAAAACCATATTACATGTCGTCAAAGTGTTAAAAAAAGGAAAAGAAATGGAATTTGAAATGCAGTAGCAGAGAAAGGGAAGTTGGCAAAGATAATTCCTCATGATTTCAACAAAAGAAACTGAGAAAGTTCCTCTTGTGATGTTTCACAACAGGTTCCTTTATTTGCATATTCGGAAACAC
Source organism: Sander lucioperca (assembly GCF_008315115.2). Taxonomy (NCBI): domain Eukaryota; kingdom Metazoa; phylum Chordata; class Actinopteri; order Perciformes; family Percidae; genus Sander; species Sander lucioperca. Next base: position 720,478 of record NC_050190.1, on the reverse strand, counting down.
TAGCAACAATGATGATCAACCTGGGATGATCACACGCCCATTTTAGCAGGCCAGTAAATGCATGAGCGTTATAGAGCAGCAGGGTGAGTCTAGTAGAGTAAAAACACAATAGCCTATATATTGGCCCATTGCCACTTTTACAGACACACAATAGACAAACATTTTTGGGAAGGAGCCCTCTACTCAAACAGGTGGGTCAAAGTAAAGACACTGAAGAGGATATGTGGAACATAGAAACACCTTTTAGTTATTTCAACAGCATCTCAAACTAGAGTCTCCAAAAGTCCATCAAGTTGAATCAACACCTCTAAAACAGCATCAACAAAAGTTGATAATGAATATTATAAGTAATTTAATATTAGTATTTTTTAAACATTATAAGTAATACAAGTAATTCATAGGGACCACCTGACGTCACAGTACTTCGTCCCCGACATTACACGGTTGATGTCCTGTTATCGCATATAATATTTTTTTCTTCTTGGGCCATATCTTGGTGTCGTTTTACCTATCCTGCAACAGCGGGGTGTCTAACTGCGTGTCAATCACTGCTCATGCACACACATTCATTCTCCCTTGTGGGGGGAGGGGCTTAGGAGACCGTTTTGGGCTTTAGCAGAAAGGGGGGAGGGACTGAGAAGTTGTTGATGTTCAAATTTTTTGGCTAAGTCCTGGATCTTCACAATCCTACCTACGGCACCTTTAAGCGAGATCGCTGCAGTCGGCAGTGGAGAAACAAGCTACAATGTAAGTTAATATGACAATTGTCCAGCTTGTATTTACCTTCACAAAAGTGCTTGTTTTGCTGCTGACAGGCTCAGATTAATATTCTAAGTGTCTGACAACATCTTTCCACTTTTCCAACCATCACAACTCTAGTTTTGGTTGAAATAAACACATAGTTTACCAATTTACATGTGAAAATATGTTGGTTCTATACACGCTGAAAGTATTGCTTTTTTAAACGGTGGGTTTAGCGCTAGTGACTTCAGAGCTGTTTCTGGTTAAACAGAAAGGTCTTAAAGAGGATTTAAAGGTCTATCTCTGAAGGGATCCTTTCCATAATGTTGTCAGACACTTAATATTAATATTATTAATAATATATTAATCTATATGAGTCTGTCAGTGGTAAAACGAGCACTTTTGTGAAGGTAAATACAAGCTGGACAATTGTCATATTAACTTACATTGTAGCTTGTTTCTCCACTGTCAACTGCAGCGATCTCTCTTAATACTGGACCAATGTCAAAGATTGTTGTTCCCATCAGTCACTTAGACACAAACACATAGGAACATAGGTTGAAAAAAACGGTAGTTATCCTTTAAGGGACAAAATACAATTGGAGGTAATAAATATGAATCAGAACCAATATCTGATGTCTTTCTGTCTTGTTTCTGTTTAGATGCGTTGTTGCCATGCCTGTATCTAAAAACTTGTGTATCTGTAGCCTAGCTCTATGTAGCTAGGCTACAGTGACGTCTTTGGTACGCATGAATAAACTGGCAACCAAGTCTAAGAAAACAGTGTATATATTTTGAACACTAAACGTCACTGGCAATTCAGTTCCTGTAATAACTGAATATAAACAAACTACAACACAAAAAATGTATTTAAATGAAATACTGCAGTTTCCTATGCCACGTTTTCCAGCATTTGTCTCTGCATACCCACCAGCATCTCACAGCACAGTCTATTGATGTGCCATGTGGCAACCCTTGATACAGGATCACTGCCCTCTGAGGCTGCATCTTTACCAATTAATGTGCGGTTGACCCAGAGGATACAGTGACAGAAGCCAACAGCCGCAGCTGTTGAGCTGTATGAGCACATTTGTTGACTCTTTAATGCTTGCACTGCTGTGAAATCAAGCTCATTGTGTTTACAACAAGGCTGAAAGTCCGCAGTTCTACAGCCAACTGACAGTCCTGTGATGCTACGGTTTAATACACAGCATAAAAGATGGATAAAAAATGTAGAGGCCAGATCAACAGAAAATACAACAACAATTTTGATAATCAATTAAGTCGTAGTTTCACCAATAATGGCAAAGTTCATTGGTTCCTGCTTGTCAAATGTATTTGCCATGTTTCTTAGGCCGGCTACACATTAGCTGCGTGGCGTGAGCGTGGCGTTTCTGTTGTGTGTCAGCTGCGTGGCGTTTTCTATGTCTTTCCACACCAGAAAGGTGTCTGACGCAGCACTGCTGCTGCTAGCCTTGTCTGGACACATGGATGTTTCCTATTGATAAAATGAAATACCATGTTAAACATGAATATAGACTGATCTGATTACAGCAAAGACAACGTCGGCAGTATTGACGGCAAAATAGGCTACAGAATATTTCATTCTGTATTGACAGGTGCAATATTTGAAAATCGATAATTATTTATTATTTTTTTATTACATTTATATCTGCATTTATGTCAAAACCTAGAGACTTTCAAACATCAACATGTCATTTATTAAATGTATTCGTGTCAAAATGACATTAACATCTTTTCCTATTCTATGTTGACTGGAAACACTTCCAACACTCTTGCGTGTCGCGTGAAAAATAGGCGTCGGTTCTGTTTCTAGCATGCACGCGTTTTCGGCGCGGGTTGAGCCGCGCCTGAGATGTGCGTGTCACGCAGGCAGTGTGCACGCTCTAACCTGTTACCATGGGAGCCGAAATATAAACGGACACGCCACGCAGCTGACACGCTCACGCCACGCAGGCAGTGTGCAGTGCTTAGTCTTCTATGATAGTAAACTGAATATCTTTGGGTTTTGGACTTTTGGTCAGACAAAACAAGCAATTTAAATACATCAACTTGAGCTAATTGTGATGGACATTTTTTTCACTATTTTCTGACATTTTATAGGCCAAAAAATGATTAACAGTGAAAATAGACGACAGATTAATCGATTAAGACAGTAGTTTTTGCTTTGACTCAGCTTTACTTAAAGCTAAATTCTAACACTTGTTGGGACGTTAACATGGGGACATTCAGAGGGAAACATTCAGCAAATTAGCATGTTAACAAAAACAAACTTTCACCACTTCCTCAACTTTGGCCAAGTTAAAGTGCCCATATTATGAAAAAATCACTTTTTCTGGGATTTGGGGTGTTATTTTGTGTCTCTGGTGCTTCCACACACATACAAACTTTGATAAAAACCCATCCGTGCTGTTTAGAGTGAGATACAGTTTCTGAACGTGTCCTGCCTTCAGTCTCCGGGTGAGCTGATCAAAATTTGCACGGCTTTCTACGTCACTAGCCGAGACGAGGGGGTTAGGGGGCTAACCGTTAGCATGCTAGCTCGTTCTTAATGGCAAAACACTGCTACAACACACAAATTCACCCTAACCTACAAAATAAATTGAATAGAACTACTTCCATGTCCCTGTTCTGCAGGTATTCCACACAAAGTTGGAAGTGAGCCCTGATTTAGAAGAAGTCTCCCGGCTAATCCTTCCTTGTACTACTGAAGTTGGAGAAACAGCTAGCTAGCTCATGTGATCTTACCTAGCTACTGAGCATGTGATCTTACCTAGCTACCGAGCATGTGATCTTACCTAGCTACCGAGCATGTGATCTTACCTAGCTACCGAGCATGTGGTCTTACCTAGCTACCGAGCATGTGGTCTTACCTAGCTACCGAGCATGTGGTCTTACCTAGCTACTGAGCATGTGGTCTTACCTAGCTACTGAGCATGTGGTCTTACCTAGCTACTGAGCATGTGGTCTTACCTAGCTACTGAGCATGTGATCTTACCTAGCTACTGAGCATGTGATCTTACCTAGCTACTGAGCATGTGATCTTACCTAGCTACTGAGCATGTGATCTTACCTAGCTACTGAGCATGTGATCTTACCTAGCTACCGAGCATGTGATCTTACCTAGCTACCGAGCATGTGGTCTTACCTAGCTACCGAGCATGTGGTCTTACCTAGCTACCGAGCATGTGGTCTTACCTAGCTACCGAGCATGTGGTCTTACCTAGCTACCGAGCATGTGGTCTTACCTAGCTACCGAGCATGTGATCTTACCTACCTACTGAGCATGTGGTCTTACCTACCTACTGAGCATGTGCGACTCCCAACAAAGATGTTACAGCAGTGAGAGGTCTCACTCTGTAGCTAAAACAGAGAGCTCAACACAGGGTGAAAAGAGGAGCTGCAGCAATGTGCAGTACAACAAAAATATGTTTTTTTCTGAAAATTAAACCATGTAAACCTATTCTGATACAATCTCAAATTACAATTATGAACCTGAAAATGAACATAATATGGCCACTTAAAAAAAAAAAAACTGATTAAAGTGTCCCAAATCATTGGAATAACATGCACACAGGTTTTCTTTTTTTAACAGGCATTCTCTGTTGTTGATTTCTGCATCTCCTCCTCCTATTCACTCAGCAGGAACAACACTCAATTGTGTCCAGCCTGTTAAAGCCAACAGAAAATCTGTGTAGTCCACTTCCATTGTCTCACTGTGCATCTACACTGTGAGGGACGTGACCAACAAACTGCAGGAAGTCCATTTGTCCAGTGTGTGGATTCTCATTGTGCTCCTTACACTTTGTGGCAGATCTCTGAAACAACGGGGCGATTTATCGTTAGGGAGAAAATTCATCCACAACTATTTTCGTTTGAGCCATTTTTCTTGCAAAAAATGCCAAACTTTTGCTGGTTTCAGCCTCTAAAATATGAGTATTTGCTGTTTTAAAAAAAAAAAAAAAAAAGTATTTTATCAATAAAAAGTTCAAAATCTGTGAGTTTTGGACGACTTGTACAAAATTAACAATTTGAACACGTCACCTTGGGCAGTGGGTCTGACTTAAACAAGTCATTGTGTCGCTACGGCGTACAAAATACTAATTCTAGCCATGTTTTGAGTATGATGTACGTTCACACTGGTGAAATGACGAACATTTACTTAAAATGTTGACGCAACGGCTCCAGCAAAGAGAAGAACGTTTTCCTTGCTGATTTGATGACTCCTCTGCAACAATTACCTGTAGTTGTAGGCCGGAGACTGCACTGATTACCACTTCTTGTTAAGTACTATTCCCACAATGCCCTGTCATGTTCCAGGGTTTCCCCGCCATTATAAGGTTTAGGTGCAGCACCCGAGCCGTTTTGGGCTGCACCTAACCAGAATGAGTGGAACAAAAAGACTTTTTTCAGATCTAGTGATTGTAGTGTCAGCATGTTTGGTTTTTAAGCTTTTTGGGCGTTGTTTATTTCTTATCTGCTCTAGCTTTTTCAACGTTTTAGGGAATAATAATGGTCGAAAACGATGTGGAAAAAGAGATGCAAAACTACCACGAAGAGACACAAACTGACTAAAAAGAGATGCCAAATGCCAACAGAGACCCAAAACAACCCCAAAGAAACAAAAATGACCAAAAAAAGAGACACAACACGGTTACAAGGAGACACAAAAACCCACAAAGAGACACAAAATGTATAGGGACATCGCATTTTTTTCAATTGAAAAACGTCACTTTTTCTTGAGGAAATATGCGCACAAAAGTCTCCCAGAAAGCTAGGGAAAAGACTGTGTTCTCCAAATCATTGCTTGATGCTAAACGGCCTTTAACCTTGCTGTGGGTGAAGAAAGCCCTGTGCTTTGAAAGAAAACTGTGTGGGAGCCCTGTATTGTGTTGTCTGAATCAGAGCAGGGGTGCGATTGATTTACGACTCTCTGCCTCCCCATCTGTCTGCCGGAGCAGGAGATAAGAGAGCCGGCCCCTGACCTCCGAGTGTGGGGCTCCAACAAGATAAGACTGATTTAGTGTCTGTAGCCCTCTCATATCTCCTCACAGGTCTTTCTCTACCCGTCAACCTGAGTTTGAAAACACGCATGACATTTCAGAAAAGCTCTCAAATTTGACAAAGCCTTATTTCCATGTCCATGTCCAAACACTTTGAACAAAACAATCTCTATTCAAGGTCTTAAAATACAAACTGCTGACTCGCTTGTGTGGAACACCAGATAAGACTGTCTGTCTCACTTTTTGAGCCTGATGCTCTCACATTTATTTAAAGATTATTTTTTTGGGGCTTTTCCCTTTATTTGAAAGTGGATAGACACGAAAGGGGGAGAGAGATGGGGGATGACACACAGCAAAGGGCAGCAGGTCGGATTCGATCCCTGCGCCGCTGCAAAGGACTCAGCCAACATGGGGCGAACGCTCTTACTGGGTGAGCTAGAGGTCACCCCATGATGCTCTCACATTTATTTTGGTCTTGCATGTCATTGATTCACTTTGCCTTTGCATTTCAAATAGTCTTAAATTCAATATGCAGATAGTATACCTGCAACGAACACTGACAGAAGTTGTCGTTGTCTCCAGAAGTAGGCTATAGTGCGATCCATTCACCATCGGTACTCAGAAGTCGGAGCTGGGAATGCGATCCATTTAACAAGTCCGATTTTTCATTGTGGGGTTAGCTCTAGCCAGGTTAGCCATTGTTAGCAATACCAGTTGATAACAATGCATTAGGCTGTGTTTTTGTGCATACAAACAGTGTAGCAACATGTCCGCAGATAGAAGCTGGACAGGACTGTATGTACGACTGATTTAGTGAGACACAAATAAGACAGAAGTGCTAATAAATTCTATATTACTACAGCTTTTACTGCTGTTGATGCACAAAGCAGCCATGTTGGATTTTTAGCTCGAGGTACTGCGAGGCTGTCTGAGTTCTGAGCTCGGAAATCCGAGGTCAGGGGGCGCGTTTCCGACTTTGGCCTTGGAAACATCTGACTTAAAAATCTGAGTACAATTAGAACACACTATTATATCCTCCCTTTAAGCCGTCTGTCTTCACTAATAACTTAATAAAATGTTCCCTGTTGTAGCTTCCAACTTCAAGCCATTATTATCCTGCTGTATTGGAATCATGTGGAGCACCAATTTCAAGTTTAAGAGGAGAAAGATTTTGGTTTATGGTCCATGCTGTGCACACATGCCGTGGCGGTGGTGTTTCCGTTATTGTCGTCACCATTGCTCCTCTCCTGCCACTCATGCTTCATTAAGAGCTGTGGTTTGTCTGTGACTTGCTCTGGTGTCTGCTATTTGACGTTGGGTAATGGTTTAATGATTAAAAAACTTTTGTCCTTGTCACAGTTTCAATAATACACCAGGTCATGTGTTTTTTTTTCTCCCCAAGATGTAGGCTAAATGTTTAAACTCCAACTGAAAGTTAGAAGGTAGTGACTGGAAAACCTTGAGCAGGATGGAGAGGTGTGTTTGGTCGAGCAAAGTCGGAACTTTTGTCTGATTCATCAATGGATTCTTATTTCCAAAAAAATCACAGGCAACAACAGAATTTAAAGTTCTAAACCCAACGGATCAGGAAAATAAGCGATACAAGATATTCCAACAGCATAGGTCAAATGTTTCCAAACGGGTTGGTTCTTGCATTCTACAAAAATAGCCCGGTGATTTGGTTGAACATTAAGTGGTAGTAGCATTTTTCTCAATCACCCCCTTGTCTTTGCAAAGTAGAACTTATTTCTGTATTTACATGTTAGGATGAGGTGATGGGGGCTGAACGGGGTCTTTTTCTGTCTTTCTGGTGCATATGTACCAAGCAGTTGTCGTAGTTTTCTTTGCAAATTTTTGGGGAGGCTCTAGATTACAGAATAACTAACTGGAAGCAGGATTAATTGAGAGTAGATGGCAGGGTTTGTCCTTTACATCCCCTGCTGGTTGTGAGCATTTTTCCCTGCCTCAGCTGACCCGTCTCAGCAAAGCAGGAATGTTTGGATTCAGATGGGCCACAGTGAGACGGTCCCATCCCACCGCCCTCCTCCAGCTCAGACGTTAACTACAGCCAGATGTCTCTATGGAAGATACTGGTAAGAGTGGAATAAGGGAGGGGACGAAGGACAGAATAGAAAAGAGCAGTTTAAGGAGAGAGAGAACGCAAAAGAGAGGGAGGAAGTAGAGAAAAGATGTAGATGAGAGGAGATAAAATGAGACTAGAGGGCAATGAGAGAAGAGGGGATTAATACAGAAAGGTGAGGGGGAGGAAGAAGGAGAAAAAAGACTGCAGAGGCAGGTAAGAGGGGAGGAGTGACGGGGAGCAAATTCAATTTTATTTATAGTATCAAATCATAACAAGAGTTATCTCAAGACACTGTACAGATAAAGTAGGCCTAGACCACACTCTATAATTTACAAAGACCCAACAATTCCAGTAATTCCCCCAAGAGCAAGCATTTAGTGCGACATTGGCGAGGAAGAACTCCCTTTTAGGGAGAAACCTGGGACAGACCCAGGCTCTTGGTAGACGGTGTGTGACGGTGCCGGTTGGGGGTGTGATGAACAGTGGCAATAATAATCACAATAAATATAATGGAACTATGACTAGAAATAGTAGTTGTAGTAGTTCATGGCATAGCAGGGCACTGCAGGGCGTTACAGGACGTAGCAGGGCACAGCAGAGCTTAGCAGGACGTAGCAGGGCACTGCAGGGCGTTACAGGACGTAGCAGGGCACAGCAGAGCGTAGCAGGGCGTAGCAGGGCACAACAGAACTTAGCAGGGCGTGGCAGGACGTAGCAGGGCACAGCAGAGCGTAGCAGGGCACAACAGAACTTAGCAGGGCGTGGCAGGACGTAGCAGGGCACAGCAGAGCGTAGCAGGGCACAGCAGAACTTAGCAGGACGTAGCAGGGCACAGCAGAGCTTAGCAGGGCGTAGCAGGGCACAGCAGAACTTAGCAGGGCGTGGCAGGACGTAGCAGGGCACAGCAGAGCGTAGCAGGGCACAGCAGAACTTAGCAGGACGTAGCAGGGCACAGCAGAGCTTAGCAGGGCGTAGCAGGACACAGCAGAGCTTAGCAGGGCATAGCAGGACACAGCAGAGCTTAGCAGGGCGTAGCAGGACGTAGCAGGGCACTGCAGAGCGTAGCAGGGTGTAACAGGGCATAGCAGGGAGCAGAGCAGGATCGCCGGGACAGCTGCAACCATGATTTAGGTGCCACCCTAATCAAAGGAAACATGCTGGCGAGACCAGCAGAAGGATGAAAGAAAAATGGAAAGGAGACACAGGAATGTAAGTCCCCATTCAGACCTGTGTGATCCGATCACAAGTGGAAAGCTCCAAGTACAGGTGTGAATGCACCTAGGACGCATTGAGACCCGATCACTCGGACCACACTCACGAATATGTAGGAAATTGCTACAGACGTTCCTGTTCTTACGTCGCAATGTCTGCCGTTTCTATTTAGAAGCCGACGGAGGTGGTCAAATAAATTCTTCACAATAAAAGTCCCCCGTTATTTTGTTATTAGAATAGAATAATAGAATAGAATAAATCTTTATTGTCCACCAGGGTGGAAATTTTTCTTTGGCTCACCCAGACATACAAGACAGATAAACATACAGACAACATATCAGACATAACAGTTGAGTATATTATAAAAAAAATTAAAAAAAAAAAAGCTTTTGGTATGATCAGCAAAATCAGGAAATGTTGGCTATTCAGCAGTAAGAGATTCAGTTAGAAGCTACAAAAGTACTAAATGTTGAACACTTTCAAAGGTCCCAGTGACCGCCGGTAGACATCTTTATTTTCAGGTTACAACACATAATAACTCTGCCACCGTGTCATGCAGAGAAAAGTTAGGCCTTTTGGCACACAAAAAAGACTGTAGACAGCACTTTTTCATTAGTCATTGCATGTTTCTACTGTATGATTTAGGTATGAGTAGTATATACTGCACAGGTTTGGGGGGTAGGGGGTGTGTGTGCATCTCTTTCTAGCGTTCTGATTGGTCGAAAAAAACAACAACAAAAAAAAAAAAAACGTTGAAAAAAAAGAAATTGATAGTGCCCGGTTTGTTGTGCCCGCTGAGGGGAAGGGAAGCCCGTGAGAACCAGAACCATGACTGCCCGGAGTGGCCTGTTACAGTGTGGTGAAGTTTTAAAATCATGTATTCCTGAAAGGGAGTCTGGCGTGGGTTAGCTTGTTAGTTCATTAGCTTCTGAGTGGTCTTATTTAGATTTTTGTAGTTAAAACGTATGTTTATACCAATGGTTAACGGTTAAAAAGTTAGGGGGGTAGGGAAAGGGTGTCCAACTGTCATACATGGTGTGGTTTGTAGTGTTTTAAAAAGCAGTGTCTCAGCCTGTCTGTCTGCTTTTCCCTGCTATTTTTTAGCTAGCATTGCTAGCTATCTTGTTAGCTCGTTTGTCGCTATTTTTCCTCCACAACACGGCTCTTCTCAACAATCAACGGTGCTTTTTCTTTAATTCTTTTGGGGAAAGCAAAAGGTCTTCCAGCCATGCCTACACAGGGTAAGTAAATTAAAAAGCAAAATGTTATGTTTAAGCCTATTCTAAGATATTTCATTCATTCATTCATTCATGAATTAAAACGTTTTTGTGGCATATATGTTTATCTAGATAGTCTGCATCATTAGGTCCTTATCCATGTGTTTTTAGCTAACTTAACATATATATACTGGTGTGTGTGTGTGTGTGTGTGTGTGTGTGTGTGTGTGTGTAACAATAAGTTACGGGAGTGAGAGATGCAAGGCATTGTGGCTGTTTAACTAATTTATATCAGTTTTAAGACTAAAAGATCATGTTGTAGGGGCATTTATTGGTTTCAATAGGTAATGTCCAGTAGATTTAAGACGAAGCTACAGCTATAACATTATCTAAACGGTTGGTTTGTGACTAAACCTTTATCACAAGCTGCTTTAACACATAAGCTCTCGCCATATGATCCATTTCTATCATGATCAGGTTTAACAAAATCTTAATGTAGCTTAATGTAAAATGTTCACTTTCTTTAGTGTTAACCTTATAAACTAATATAGGAGATAGTTTTACTGTTAGCTGACATAGTCTGTCCATGTTATAGCATCGACTGCCTATATTACCTTTCAACAGATGTATTCTCAGTAATCTGGCAATCTACTAGAAACAGGGTGCTTTTAAATCACCAAAATACTGGGGACAACCCCGTTTGGTGTGCTCCTCAATGCTTTTAGCATTGGGGGCTAACACTAATGTTACTTTTACTTTATGACAAGTGTGTTCTGACTGACCTGTCACCTCACGTTCTCTGTCAGTCATTTCTAACTAGTATGTTATATGGCTAGCTAACTAGCTTGTTAGCTGTCCATTGTCCTTCTATTTACTTCACTAAAACAATAAGATTGACATCCACTGAACCAGAGTGCTTATGTTATCAGTAGTTAGCTTGTACTGGTTTCCTATCTGCGTCCAAGTTATAGCAGCTTAGCTGGGAGCTTCACCCACCTACAGTTAATGTTATAAGGCGGCATAAGGCGGTCCTTTTTATAGTGTCAACTTCCTATATTACCATCTAACAGATGTATTCACAGTAACGGGCCAATATGCTAGAAACAGAGTGCTTTTAAATCACTAAATTAGTCGTGACAGCCCCGTTTGGCCTACTTCTCAATTCTGTTAGCATCATTGCTGTTAACTGTAAACATCTTAGGTTAGCTAATGTTGTATTTTGGTTTCTCCCTTGTAACTAGGGCTGAACGATTTTTGAAAATAATCTAATTGCGAGTTTTTCAAAAATATTGCAATTCAATATGCGATTATTTTTTAAGCTCTTTGTCTTCTGTATTATTCAACAAAGACAAGCAATGAATCATTGTATAGTATGAACAATACAAGATTCTTGTTCTTTCCTGGAGGCCTGTATGTGATGATGAAATTAGGTGATGCAGGAATTTATATGAATGACATCTTTTATTTAACTACTTCAGTCCCAGTAGTATACTGAGCACTGACCAAGTTTGGTGGAAACATTCATTTGAAAGTCAGAAACAAATCACACAAACTAAAGGGCAGATTGGAGAAATATAAAAACAAATATGTGGCTTTACCACACTTAGTAGTATTCACATTCAATTATCATTTACTGTAATAAACATATGTAAATATGTGGATTGCACTTTTTAAACACTGTCTTTGAACTCTACTAGACAGTTAAATAAGTAAAAATATAGTATATACAGTATATACAATGGTGTATTTTTTTACAGAGCACACAGAGGAGCTGCCTCCAGCCCCACCCTCCCCTCATGAAGTGGCGTGCAGCGTGCATGACAGCGTCAACGTTGCACTCACACTCAGAGACAGAGAGGCTATCGTTACGTTAGCAGTAGCATGCTGCTGCTGGTCTTGTCGTGGGATTAACTGTACTAATAAAAGCGTTGAAACAACGCGGCCACGCTGCTGTGATAGGTCCCCGAACGGCATTTATCAGAGTCTGGTTGTTACCCCTCCCCGTGGTAGTCTCAACCACTCCATATCTTTGTAACGGAGCTAGCTAACTGGATCTAACCGCTAATCGGAGCTAATCATTGCTAACCGAGCCTTCAGTTCTGCGTGCCTGTATCCATTAACTGCATGTATGGACTCGATCCAGAATAAAACCCTTCATTTTATTAAAATGGCTGTAAAAGTTTTAAACTACAACTCAGAGTTGTTTGAATGACAGAAATCTGCTTAAGGTACGGCGTAGCGTTAGCGTGCTAAGTTGGTGCTTTCTCTGTGGGTACAGACTGATTTGCTCTTGCGAGTCACGTGACCAAATCGCAGCCTTAACATATCGCAATATTATTGCAAATGCAATTAATCGTTCAGCCCTACTTGTAACATATGCCAAAAACAGTAACAGATGAAGTAACATGAAGTCAAGTACATGTACATATAGTGTACTGTAATTGTAACCTGTACTGGATACAGTATTTTATGTTTGTCTGTTTGCTGAGCTAACAGTGTTATACACACTACTGTAGTAGCTGTATGAAAACTGGGTCATGTTTTGTGGCGATTCTCCATGTTGACATGTTGACTGATTTGGCTATATGGAGAGAAATTTATTCTATTTTCCTCAGTCTGCAGCATTGTGCTTGTATAGTGTAGGGAACTTATTGTATATTTGCTTTCTCTGTGTACTTCATTTACAGTACTATAATCACGAGAAGTAGAATTGCTAAAAGTGTTTCAGATAGCAACAGCAGTGGATAACTGGTTCAAACAGAATTAAGACATATGTTTTCTGATAATTGGGTGTGTGTTTTTGCTAATGATATGTAGCATTTTGAAAGAACTGGTCCTTGTTTTTAAAATAGTACTTAAGCAATCGAAAAGAAGAAGAAGACTGCAATTGTAACATACTGCTGTTTATACTGTTTAAACCTCTGGATTAAACAGATTCTCTTCTTAAAAACAGAAAATGTAAAGTCCCAAGTCTATCAGAAGGCTTACAACTTGCCACCCCTGAACCAGGTGATCAACTTACAGGAGGAGAAAAGTTGACATTTAATTGCCCCCCGGCCTGCAGACTAAGCGTGAAAGCAGTGGATGACTGTTTAGCAGGCGGTCAATGGAGTGACTCCTTTCCAACATGTGGAGGTAAATCAAGGCTCTTCTTTTCCCCTTGCTCTTTATCTAGATGTTTCTCACAGAGCACCGTAATCTCACAACGCATGATTTGCACTATTTAGCCTGTTCTACATTTTACAAATCATGTTTGTGATGTGCTACTTTTTCTTCTTCTAGTACACATTAATAATACTTACCGTTTCTGGTATTAACATTAATCCAACTTAAAGTTAAATAAAGTTTGAATTAACACATCTTTAAAGGGGTTTGAACAAGACCTGAACATTAAAACCTTCATGTATAGTGTGTATAGCAGAGCGACTGTATAAGACTATTGGTTTTAGCTTTTTCTATGAAATAACTTATTTTTTTATTTTTTTTGTGGGGGTGACTGGGTATGGGTGATCACAAGCACAAGGGTGTGTGAACAGTAAAGTAGCATTCAATCGTGTGTGACCTAATCTAAGTCTGGTATAGACCAGTTCTTCCCTTATGTTTAAACTCAGAGCAGTACCCCTTTTCCAGGGCACATTCTTCAGTATTTTATGATAGCACATGATTACTTTCTTTTGTGCTAACCTTATAAACCAATAGGGGGATAGTTTTTATTGTTAGCTGCCATCGTCCGTCATTGCTACAGTGTTGACTTCCTATATTACCTTCTAACAGCTGTATTCTCAGTAATGGGCATGTTTTGATGTGATTCTCCATGTTGACTGATTTGGGTATATGGAGAGAAATTAATTATATTTTCTTTTTATTCTAGCCTTATAAACCAATACGGTAGATAGTTACGTGTAAACATCCTAGGTTAACTAATATTGTATTAGTTCTCTACCCGTGTAACATATGCCAAAAACAGTAACAGATGAAGTCAAGTACATGTACATTTTAGTGCTTGTAAGGAATTGATACCTGTATGGTATATTAGCACTTCACAGAGGAAAATCCCACCCATTCCATGTGTAAAGGGTTGTAGGACTGTTTATAAAATAAGAAGACATTTGGTTTTCGGTTTTGTTGTGTGTTAGGATGTTGTATTTTAGACGGTGACGTTCATGTTTTTTTTTTTTTTTTTTTTTAAACTGTACCCATTTATGTTTTTAGCTCACCTGCAAAGTTTGTCATTCCTTCACCTCAGGTATGTTTATACAAGCACTGTCGCTGTTTAAACAAGGCATTAGCTGATGAGTTGCTGATGGCATGAATAGTTTGAAAGTTACCAACGCATAAAAATAAAAGTGGTTGTACTCTGAGGTAACCTGGAGGGGGGGTTCAATTTTAATTTATTATTATTATTATTATTATTATTATTATTATTATTGATTGTGTTAAGATAGTTTAACTAGTTTGTTTTTGACAAATAGATTACTTCTGATCGTAAGCGGATGCTATTTCGCAAATTCACCACTTGGTTGTTTACTTCTAGCTAGTTAAAAGTAATATTGGAACTGAATCCTTACTAAAACAGATCACTGTTCTAACATGTGTTTAACTATCTAGAGGTGACTGCTATGTTTATAGTAGTTCTTCTTGAAATTACACCTACCAGGGACTTTTATTGTAAGATATTGATAACTCGTGTGAAAACATCAACACGGTCTATTTAGTAATGTATCACGACTGCAGATAATCAGCTCTTTACCTTGATTGCTGATTTGCTAGGTGTATGGGGCAATAGTAAAACCTAAAACTGTAATATAACTGAAAGAACACAAGAAACTGGATTGTTTGTGTCAGTTTAGGCCATGTTATGTGTTGTTCATCAGAATTTAGTCTTCATTCCTCCATATAACATAAGTCTAAAAATGATGGAATCATATCAGTCTGTATAAAACGTAAGTACAATTTCACTCCTATAATAAAAACAGATCTAGAAATGATATGATCCTTAAATAGTAGTTTTAATGAATACAAAGCAAACTGAACAGAAAAACGTATTTTCTTTTCTTTCAGTTGCGGCTGAAGGGCTCGACCAATGCTACAACATAGCAGCACAGTGTCTTATCATCAACCCATGAAAGCTAGAAGTCACGCTGCTGCTCTTCCATACTGCATCAGGTGCTATATTATTTTTCTGTTTTGTTATATTAGTAGGCTACAGACAACACTAAAAATCATTACTTAATCACAGTATATATTATTTCTGGTGTACACTGTTGACTTGACTCATGGCTATTGATTATACGTCACTTTAGCTTTGCTACTACCTCATTTAATTCAATTATTCTTAACTTGTGTTGCAATACCTGAATTATCCCTATTGTGAACCCTAAACTTATCTTTTATTTTAGTTCATATCATAAGTGATGCTTATAAACATTTATTGAATTGATTGTAGTTTTTCAGAGCAATAAGAGATTATTAAAGTCATGGTCATATTTGCAACAAATTAAAAACCCTTATCAAGGCATTTAGGTTTTTCATGTTCTGTAATCTTATATAATCTAATATAAAAAACAGTCCAATTAAATTTACCAGAGTGGACACTTGCAGGTTGTTTAACATATTTAATTTACCTTGTCAAAACCAATGAGTAATTCATAACAAACTGCACAATATTTGAGACAAAACCTAAAAAGCGTATGGTTCATACTCCTGTGAAGCAGTACACTTTGCCTGTAGGATTTACTGTAGCAGGAACATTGATATTGGCAAACAGATGACTCATGTACATGTGAGTTTGTGAGCAGGGTTATGATATGAACTAAAATAAAAGATAAGTTTAGGGTTCACAATAGGGATAATTCAGGTATTGCAACACAAGTTAAGAATAATTGAATTAAATGAGGTAGTAGCAAAGCTAAAGTGACGTATAATCAATAGCCATGAGTCAAGTCAACAGTGTACACCAGAAATAATATATACTGTGATTAAGTAATGATTTTTAGTGTTGTCTGTAGCCTACTAATATAACAAAACAGAAAAATAATATAGCACCTGATGCAGTATGGAAGAGCAGCAGCGTGACTTCTAGCTTTCATGGGTTGATGATAAGACACTGTGCTGCTATGTTGTAGCATTGGTCGAGCCCTTCAGCCGCAACTGAAAGAAAAGAAAATACGTTTTTCTGTTCAGTTTGCTTTGTATTCATTAAAACTACTATTTAAGGATCATATCATTTCTAGATCTGTTTTTATTATAGGAGTGAAATTGTACTTACGTTTTATACAGACTGATATGATTCCATCATTTTTAGACTTATGTTATATGGAGGAATGAAGACTAAATTCTGATGAACAACACATAACATGGCCTAAACTGACACAAACAATCCAGTTTCTTGTGTTCTTTCAGTTATATTACAGTTTTAGGTTTTACTATTGCCCCATACACCTAGCAAATCAGCAATCAAGGTAAAGAGCTGATTATCTGCAGTCGTGATACATTACTAAATAGACCGTGTTGATGTTTTCACACGAGTTATCAATATCTTACAATAAAAGTCCCTGGTAGGTGTAATTTCAAGAAGAACTACTATAAACATAGCAGTCACCTCTAGATAGTTAAACACATGTTAGAACAGTGATCTGTTTTAGTAAGGATTCAGTTCCAATATTACTTTTAACTAGCTAGAAGTAAACAACCAAGTGGTGAATTTGCGAAATAGCATCCGCTTACGATCAGAAGTAATCTATTTGTCAAAAACAAACTAGTTAAACTATCTTAACACAATCAATAATAATAATAATAATAATAATAATAATAATAATAAATTAAAATTGAACCCCCCCTCCAGGTTACCTCAGAGTACAACCACTTTTATTTTTATGCGTTGGTAACTTTCAAACTATTCATGCCATCAGCAACTCATCAGCTAATGCCTTGTTTAAACAGCGACAGTGCTTGTATAAACATACCTGAGGTGAAGGAATGACAAACTTTGCAGGTGAGCTAAAAACATAAATGGGTACAGTTTAAAACATGAACGTCACCGTCTAAAATACAACATCCTAACACACAACAAAACCGAAAACCAAATGTCTTCTTATTTTATAAACAGTCCTACAACCCTTTACACATGGAATGGGTGGGATTTTCCTCTGTGAAGTGCTAATATACCATACAGGTATCAATTCCTTACAAGCACTAAAATGTACATGTACTTGACTTCATCTGTTACTGTTTTTGGCATATGTTACACGGGTAGAGAACTAATACAATATTAGTTAACCTAGGATGTTTACACGTAACTATCTACCGTATTGGTTTATAAGGCTAGAATAAAAAGAAAATATAATTAATTTCTCTCCATATACCCAAATCAGTCAACATGGAGAATCACATCAAAACATGCCCATTACTGAGAATACAGCTGTTAGAAGGTAATATAGGAAGTCAACACTGTAGCAATGACGGACGATGGCAGCTAACAATAAAAACTATCCCCCTATTGGTTTATAAGGTTAGCACAAAAGAAAGTAATCATGTGCTATCATAAAATACTGAAGAATGTGCCCTGGAAAAGGGGTACTGCTCTGAGTTTAAACATAAGGGAAGAACTGGTCTATACCAGACTTAGATTAGGTCACACACGATTGAATGCTACTTTACTGTTCACACACCCTTGTGCTTGTGATCACCCATACCCAGTCACCCCCACAAAAAAAATAAAAAAATAAGTTATTTCATAGAAAAAGCTAAAACCAATAGTCTTATACAGTCGCTCTGCTATACACACTATACATGAAGGTTTTAATGTTCAGGTCTTGTTCAAACCCCTTTAAAGATGTGTTAATTCAAACTTTATTTAACTTTAAGTTGGATTAATGTTAATACCAGAAACGGTAAGTATTATTAATGTGTACTAGAAGAAGAAAAAGTAGCACATCACAAACATGATTTGTAAAATGTAGAACAGGCTAAATAGTGCAAATCATGCGTTGTGAGATTACGGTGCTCTGTGAGAAACATCTAGATAAAGAGCAAGGGGAAAAGAAGAGCCTTGATTTACCTCCACATGTTGGAAAGGAGTCACTCCATTGACCGCCTGCTAAACAGTCATCCACTGCTTTCACGCTTAGTCTGCAGGCCGGGGGGCAATTAAATGTCAACTTTTCTCCTCCTGTAAGTTGATCACCTGGTTCAGGGGTGGCAAGTTGTAAGCCTTCTGATAGACTTGGGACTTTACATTTTCTGTTTTTAAGAAGAGAATCTGTTTAATCCAGAGGTTTAAACAGTATAAACAGCAGTATGTTACAATTGCAGTCTTCTTCTTCTTTTCGATTGCTTAAGTACTATTTTAAAAACAAGGACCAGTTCTTTCAAAATGCTACATATCATTAGCAAAAACACACACCCAATTATCAGAAAACATATGTCTTAATTCTGTTTGAACCAGTTATCCACTGCTGTTGCTATCTGAAACACTTTTAGCAATTCTACTTCTCGTGATTATAGTACTGTAAATGAAGTACACAGAGAAAGCAAATATACAATAAGTTCCCTACACTATACAAGCACAATGCTGCAGACTGAGGAAAATAGAATAAATTTCTCTCCATATAGCCAAATCAGTCAACATGTCAACATGGAGAATCGCCACAAAACATGACCCAGTTTTCATACAGCTACTACAGTAGTGTGTATAACACTGTTAGCTCAGCAAACAGACAAACATAAAATACTGTATCCAGTACAGGTTACAATTACAGTACACTATATGTACATGTACTTGACTTCATGTTACTTCATCTGTTACTGTTTTTGGCATATGTTACAAGTAGGGCTGAACGATTAATTGCATTTGCAATAATATTGCGATATGTTAAGGCTGCGATTTGGTCACGTGACTCGCAAGAGCAAATCAGTCTGTACCCACAGAGAAAGCACCAACTTAGCACGCTAACGCTACGCCGTACCTTAAGCAGATTTCTGTCATTCAAACAACTCTGAGTTGTAGTTTAAAACTTTTACAGCCATTTTAATAAAATGAAGGGTTTTATTCTGGATCGAGTCCATACATGCAGTTAATGGATACAGGCACGCAGAACTGAAGGCTCGGTTAGCAATGATTAGCTCCGATTAGCGGTTAGATCCAGTTAGCTAGCTCCGTTACAAAGATATGGAGTGGTTGAGACTACCACGGGGAGGGGTAACAACCAGACTCTGATAAATGCCGTTCGGGGACCTATCACAGCAGCGTGGCCGCGTTGTTTCAACGCTTTTATTAGTACAGTTAATCCCACGACAAGACCAGCAGCAGCATGCTACTGCTAACGTAACGATAGCCTCTCTGTCTCTGAGTGTGAGTGCAACGTTGACGCTGTCATGCACGCTGCACGCCACTTCATGAGGGGAGGGTGGGGCTGGAGGCAGCTCCTCTGTGTGCTCTGTAAAAAAATACACCATTGTATATACTGTATATACTATATTTTTACTTATTTAACTGTCTAGTAGAGTTCAAAGACAGTGTTTAAAAAGTGCAATCCACATATTTACATATGTTTATTACAGTAAATGATAATTGAATGTGAATACTACTAAGTGTGGTAAAGCCACATATTTGTTTTTATATTTCTCCAATCTGCCCTTTAGTTTGTGTGATTTGTTTCTGACTTTCAAATGAATGTTTCCACCAAGCTTGGTCAGTGCTCAGTATACTACTGGGACTGAAGTAGTTAAATAAAAGATGTCATTCATATAAATTCCTGCATCACCTAATTTCATCATCACATACAGGCCTCCAGGAAAGAACAAGAATCTTGTATTGTTCATACTATACAATGATTCATTGCTTGTCTTTGTTGAATAATACAGAAGACAAAGAGCTTAAAAAATAATCGCATATTGAATTGCAATATTTTTGAAAAACTCGCAATTAGATTATTTTCAAAAATCGTTCAGCCCTAGTTACAAGGGAGAAACCAAAATACAACATTAGCTAACCTAAGATGTTTACAGTTAACAGCAATGATGCTAACAGAATTGAGAAGTAGGCCAAACGGGGCTGTCACGACTAATTTAGTGATTTAAAAGCACTCTGTTTCTAGCATATTGGCCCGTTACTGTGAATACATCTGTTAGATGGTAATATAGGAAGTTGACACTATAAAAAGGACCGCCTTATGCCGCCTTATAACATTAACTGTAGGTGGGTGAAGCTCCCAGCTAAGCTGCTATAACTTGGACGCAGATAGGAAACCAGTACAAGCTAACTACTGATAACATAAGCACTCTGGTTCAGTGGATGTCAATCTTATTGTTTTAGTGAAGTAAATAGAAGGACAATGGACAGCTAACAAGCTAGTTAGCTAGCCATATAACATACTAGTTAGAAATGACTGACAGAGAACGTGAGGTGACAGGTCAGTCAGAACACACTTGTCATAAAGTAAAAGTAACATTAGTGTTAGCCCCCAATGCTAAAAGCATTGAGGAGCACACCAAACGGGGTTGTCCCCAGTATTTTGGTGATTTAAAAGCACCCTGTTTCTAGTAGATTGCCAGATTACTGAGAATACATCTGTTGAAAGGTAATATAGGCAGTCGATGCTATAACATGGACAGACTATGTCAGCTAACAGTAAAACTATCTCCTATATTAGTTTATAAGGTTAACACTAAAGAAAGTGAACATTTTACATTAAGCTACATTAAGATTTTGTTAAACCTGATCATGATAGAAATGGATCATATGGCGAGAGCTTATGTGTTAAAGCAGCTTGTGATAAAGGTTTAGTCACAAACCAACCGTTTAGATAATGTTATAGCTGTAGCTTCGTCTTAAATCTACTGGACATTACCTATTGAAACCAATAAATGCCCCTACAACATGATCTTTTAGTCTTAAAACTGATATAAATTAGTTAAACAGCCACAATGCCTTGCATCTCTCACTCCCGTAACTTATTGTTACACACACACACACACACACACACACACACACACACACACCAGTATATATATGTTAAGTTAGCTAAAAACACATGGATAAGGACCTAATGATGCAGACTATCTAGATAAACATATATGCCACAAAAACGTTTTAATTCATGAATGAATGAATGAATGAAATATCTTAGAATAGGCTTAAACATAACATTTTGCTTTTTAATTTACTTACCCTGTGTAGGCATGGCTGGAAGACCTTTTGCTTTCCCCAAAAGAATTAAAGAAAAAGCACCGTTGATTGTTGAGAAGAGCCGTGTTGTGGAGGAAAAATAGCGACAAACGAGCTAACAAGATAGCTAGCAATGCTAGCTAAAAAATAGCAGGGAAAAGCAGACAGACAGGCTGAGACACTGCTTTTTAAAACACTACAAACCACACCATGTATGACAGTTGGACACCCTTTCCCTACCCCCCTAACTTTTTAACCGTTAACCATTGGTATAAACATACGTTTTAACTACAAAAATCTAAATAAGACCACTCAGAAGCTAATGAACTAACAAGCTAACCCACGCCAGACTCCCTTTCAGGAATACATGATTTTAAAACTTCACCACACTGTAACAGGCCACTCCGGGCAGTCATGGTTCTGGTTCTCACGGGCTTCCCTTCCCCTCAGCGGGCACAACAAACCGGGCACTATCAATTTCTTTTTTTTCAACGTTTTTTTTTTTTTTGTTGTTGTTTTTTTCGACCAATCAGAACGCTAGAAAGAGATGCACACACACCCCCTACCCCCCTACCCCCCAAACCTGTGCAGTATATACTACTGGTATGTGAGCAACACACACACACACACACACACACACCAGCCTATATGCAAACGGTCATGATGTCCGTGTTTATTTGTATGGGCAAGTGAGATCCGATCACAAATGGTCACTCAGGACACATTTGGAGACGCATTCTGCTGCCAGGTGAAAACTCTTAAACTCTTAGTACTTAGAGCTGTCCACTTGTGACCGGCTCACCCAGGACGGATGTTAAAGAGTTTAAGGGTTGCTGGACTGAAAAGTCAGACCAGAAAGATAAGGCATCAATAGGTAGTTTTAGGAAATTGTGTCCATATAAATTCTCATTACATCGCCCAGTTGAGCCAGAACAGAAAACATCATGGTAAACAGGATTTGTGTGAGACTTCCTCCCTCTAGGTGGGAACAGTACAGCTTTTCCTGTGAGCATAAATACATTTAACAGTATAGCATTTCCTAACTGCAGCCCTGAGTTTGACATTGTGTTTTCATTCAAATTGCACATGAATGTCAACCTAAAATCAATGCTGTTGCATTCAAAAGAAGAAAAACTGTTTGTTGCAGTAGTTACGATTTTTATGATGTTTTTCTCTTGTTGACATTTGGAGCTGCAAATGTTTGATTTTCTAATCATCAAATTAAGCATATGGTGAAAGTGATTAAAAGCAATTAGGTCTGGCCTCAGTCTTTTTCTGCGGTATTAAGGACTTCCAACATAAGACAGATATTCACACAATTTTGGTTTGTGCATAGCCTGGAACACGATTAGTTTACATCTGGGCAGTGTTGAAAGTAAAACACAGCACACCCTGGGAGCTGTGTGGTTTGGGTGTGTGTATATGTATGTACGTTCTATGTCACGTGAGGGAGCACAGATCAAACCCTTCACTGAGGCTAACGGCCAATAAGCAGTGTGCAGAGAACCACAAGCCACACACAAAAAAAACACCATGTCCATAAAACGTCCGCTGCAGCACCGCCATGGTCACAGGCACCGGGCCACAGCGGCGTGCCAACACGGCCGTGGGACACTCTTTGTTATGGACATGGACACCTTCACAGCTAATCCACACACAGCAAGACGCCCGTTTCTCAACCAAAACCTCCCCTGGCCTGCACTGACCTCATTTTAGATAAGATAAGAAACTTTATTGTTCCACAATGGAAAATTTAGCGCCCCCTCCCCCCGCTGCTGCCATTACCATTAGAAACATACGTACAGACATACAACATACATATCTAACAAACAACACAGCAAGGTTTCTAAAAAGTGATAATCCCATAGTTATAAATAAATAAGTAAATAATTGAATAGTAGAAAAAGCAAAGAGACCCCCCTCCGTCTTGACCTAGACATTAATGTAGCTGCTATTTTGAAGCATTATTGACGCAGGGACAAATGAATTTTGAAATCTATTTAATCTACATCGAGGGACTCTGAACCTCCTCCTAGAGGGCAGCAGCTCATACTGACCATGTGGAGCATGGGATGGGTCATCAACTCTCCTGTCTGCCTGTTTCAGAGTAGCCTGTTCATAGATAGACTGTAAGGATTGGTGCTGACCAACCCCAAAATTCGGACCAGTTTAGACTTACGTTGCACATGCAGGTTCCCAAACCAAGATGCCGTATCGGCTGAGGCTTACTAACACTGCCTGACAAAAGACCAACATGAATTTCTGATCGACGCCATGAACTCTAAGTCAACGCAGAAAGTGCGGTCGTCGTTGTAGTCTGCTACAGACACTGTCCACATGGATGCTCCAGGATAGCGAGTTGTCCTAATAAACGCCAAGATATTTCTATGTGGAGACCTGTGAGATATATTCACCGTGGATCGCCAACTGCCCTTTGGGTCATACAACATCTCCAGGTCTGAGTTTATAATTGACACATTGAAGTGCAGCCTGGTGATTAAAGAGACACCTGCAGTGTTTTCCCTGGCTTTGTTAAAGACTAGGGTTGGGTATGGTTTGGTTTTTTTCTGAGACCGGTGCTAAAGCGGTACTTTTAAAACGGTGCCGGTGCCTAAACGGTGCCTGAACCGATACTTTTTAAGAAAGTTTAAAAAAAAAGAAATAAAAGAAGGTTACTAAACAACAGTCGGCGACATTTAAGAACAACATGTTTATTACTACGGCCATATGGTCAAAATTAAATGATTTAATAGTAATGTAATAGCTATAACTTATAATAACCAATAACTTATTTCACCAGTAAATTGCTGTTGAATGACAAAAACAACCACCAGATGGGAAAAGGGTATTTTACAATAACTTTGAATGCACCGCGAGGCTGTAGGTTACCAATTTCAGTGAACGCACCGTCTGTGTTTTTCCGACGTCGTCATCTGCTGCGCTGCAGAGCAGACTGTTGAAATACAGTCCCACTTTACACTGTTTAATGTTAGCTGTCAGCATTTTAACCCTGTTTAATCCAGCTGCTAGCTAAAGGGAGGCTAACGTTACCTGCTGTTGAGTGGAGTGGAAAGTCAGGCACCGAAATAAGGCACCGAAATTTTCGTTCTTATTCAGTCTCGTTACTACCGTTTAGGTCGGAAGCGGTGCCCTATTGGCACCGCGTTTCGGTACCCAACCCTATTGAAGACTTAGGTGCTTGTATTTGGCGGGGGGTTTAGGCATCCTTCCTCAATTCTTTTTTTACGTTTTTCAATATAAAAATAAAAGAAGCGATTTCCCTATACATTTTGTGTCTCCTTGTTGGTTTTAGTGTCTCCTTGTAACCATGTTGTGTCTCTTTTTGGAATATTTTTGTTTTCTTTGGGGTTGTTTTGGTTCTCTGTGGTCACTTGACTACTCTTTTTAGTCAGTTTGTACTTTCGCATCACTTTTTCCACACTGTTTTCGACCATTATTATTTCCATATCTGTGTCTAAAACGTTGAAAAAGCTAGAGCAGATAGCTCAACAGACAACGCCCAAAAAGCTTAAAACAAAACCTGCTAAAGTAGTCGAACTACAATTACTAGATCTGAGAAAAGTCTTTTAGTTCCATTCATTCGGCTTAGGTGCTGCCCAGAACGACTTGGGTGCTGCACCTAAACCTTATAATGGCGGGGGAAGCCCTGACCTGGAGGAGAGACTCCCAGGAGTTGTCTGACTGTCAGCAGACGCTCACATATTTGATGCAGCAGCTTGTGATCAACTGTTGTGTTCTGTCCTTGAGCAAGACCCTTCTGACTCTGGATCTAAATGGCTAAAATGTAAATGCTAAAATATTGTAAAGACTATGAGAAATGACAACTCCCATATGCCAACTGCTGCTAGAAATTAGTTTAGGGAGTTGATTTCAAAATGGAAAGAAGAACTAGAAGTCTACAGCCATAGCTGCTCTGAGCTAAATGCTAACGTCATTGTCATTTTGCTTTTGGGAATATCATTAGTTTTGCAGCTAGGGCTGCTCGATTATGGGAAAAAATATAATCACATTATTTCGGTCAATATTGAAATCATGATAATTTAACACGATTACTCGTTGACTTCTGGAAAGATGTTGCAATGAACTTAAAAAACAGTTGAAAAAGTTAAATTAATCAACAGTAAAAAAAAAAAAATTATACAACTGTGAAATATGCCTTAATACTTTTCCTATTTAAACTTTGAACTTTATTTTTTTATTCAGAACACAAGAGAAAATAAGAGTTTACTTGAAAAAACGTAATGAGCTAAATAATTGTTTTTCTCAATTCTGTTTTTGTGATCATTGGGAGCCGAAATCATAATCACGATTAAATTTCGATTAATTGCACAGCCCTATTTGCAGGTGTGTATAGTCATATAAACCAAAGTGTTGGACACAGATGAAACATTAAGGGGTTGCCAAAAAGATTACAATTCACGAGTGGAACAAAGTGTGTAACGAGAAATTAATGGCAATCCATCCAATAGTTGTTGGAATATTTAGTGGCTGGCGGACCAACCAACATCCTTAGAGCCACACTGCTGGCATGGCTAAAAAATATTGTTAAAAAAATAAATAAATGTGGCCTCTGAGTTTTTATTTCTTTGTTGCCTTGTCAGTCAGTAAGGGAGGAACTTATTTTAAAGACTATAAACAAATAGGACAATCCTTAAAAACCAAACCTTTTGCAGACTAGTTACTTGAGCTGTGTGAGCCTGCATGGAAAAAAATTAAACAATGACACAAAAGATAAATGTACCAATCTGTACTAGCACTCTAGCAAGTGTTGGGCGGAAAGTGTGGCTCAATTAGTTGCCAGATTAGTATGTACTTTTCCATTAAGCCCAGCACATGCCTTTGGATAAATGCAGGTAAATCTGAGCTGTGCTTAGTTTGTGTACTTCACCAACAGTGCAGGCATTCTTTGGAACAAAGGTTACCTCTGTGTGACAGAAATCCATTTGTCCAGTAACATACTCAGAGGCTGGAGCTAAGCAGCCACAGCTGGCAGTAAAACAGCTTTCTATCTTTTTTATCCATCAGGCTAATGAAGGTTGTAAAATGGCCAATAAACATCCGTGTTATCGCTGTCTTTTTAGTACAGGCTGACACTCACTACAAGGACAGCATACAAGGACAGCAGGGTTCATAAAGTGCAAATGGAGAGAGTTTCAAAGTGATTTATGTATTTAATATAATTCCTGTAGTGTAGCTGAAACATTATTGTTTTTGTGGTTTTGCACACCTCAATGGTAAAGCTCATAAGTTCTTTGAAAAAGCCAAAATTCCTTTACACTATTGGTGTTAAAACCTCCTCAAAGAAACTCCTGAACACTGTCTTACTTGCAAAAAAATAGTAAATTTGATTAGGGATGTCCAATCAGAGTAGCCTAGAAATCTAGACACTCCCTAGCGGCAGCAAATGTAATTTGCAGCCAGGGTCAGTCTAGCAACTCTCCGTTGGCTTGCGAGCTGGAAAAACCAAACTCTGGCCGTGCCAATCACATCGTGTATAGAGTCGGTGGGCGGGCTTATGGCTGCTGCTGCTGGCGAACAGCGGTGTTTGGAATCGGCTTTGCGACTCTGGAAGACTTGGAGTTAAGCTTTTCTTTGAGAAAAGAACAAAGAACGACACTGAAGTCATTCTTAAAAAAGGAAGATGTGTTCGCAGTTTAAAGTTTAATCTATCAACTAGCTCTGCTACCTTCTTCGTTGCTCTGGTTGGTTGTAGCGCTATCCTATTGCGTGCAGAGGGAATTTGAAAGACAACCGTTTATCCCGCACCTTGGATTGAGCTCCGTCAATGGTGAGTTACCAGACCCAACATCTTGATAAGGGTCTGGCTTGTCAGGCTACAATCGGCGCTGATTTTGGCTTTTTCTTTTTCTATCTGATCGGGGGTTGGAATTTACCCCGATTACCTTACTCCGATCATGTACATCAGCTTGTACTGATGGCCTCCTTTACTCACACACGGCCAGCGCCACAGACACACCACCAGACCGCCTGGATGCCAGCACTTTCTAACCAATATGGCGCGCAGCCACTCACCAGTGTCTGTCTAGAGTATCTCGTAACTTGTAGCCCTTGGCAACGAGTAAAACAGTCCATCTTTCTTAGTCACCCTTTTTAACAGAAGTTGATTACTGTAATTGGCCACACTTTGTCCGTGATTCCACCAGGAAACCACGCTTACAGGCCGTTATTCCCTGGAGACATCGGAGAAAATCAAAGATTGACTTTAGATTGAGTTTAGTTTCCGTTGTCCAGCGGGAAACTTTAGACTGTTTATTCTTTGGTTGGGGGTTTGCTGGGATCTTAAAGAGAACTGGACTCAGATCGGGACTCGGCATCGGCAGAGATTCAATATTTAATAAATCAGATCGGGGGTCAAAAAAGCTGATCTGAACTAGGGCTGGGTGATATATCGATATTATATCGATATCGTGATATGAGGCTAGATATCGTCTTAGATTTTGGATATCGTAATATCTTAATATGGTATAAGTGTTGTCTTTTCCTGGTTTTAAAGGCTGCATTACAGTAAAGTGATGATATTTTCTGAACTTACCAGACTGTTGTAGTTGTTTCCCCACTTAGACATTATGTCCACATCATTGATGATTATTTATCTAAAATCTAAGTGTGAAGATATTTTGTTAAAGCACCAATTAGTCAACCCTAGAATATCGCTGCAATATCGATATCGACGTATTTGGTCAAAAATATTGTGATATCTGATTTTCTCCATATCGCCCAGCTCTACTCTGAACACAACTATCTCACATTTTTATATTTGAAATATGTATCTGTATTGTGTTAAAAACTTGACAACATGTTAGGATGAGGCCACAATTCAATATTAGCATTTATTGTTTCAACATGTTGTGATATAATAAAACTTTCTTGTGTCTTAATCATTTGGATCAGTCTCACATAAAACTACTATGTTCATATATTCATATTAAAATCCATTTCCCACAATGTAGGTTTACCTTTTTATTGTATGGCTTTGAATATTTAGTTAACATGCTTTGATAAATATTGCCATTGTTATATTTTGCAAACGCTTTTCTCCTCTAGTTACACTATAATGTGTAGTAGGGGTGAAGGATTAATAGTTTTCAAGTCGAAAATCGAGATTTGAAAGAATGCGATTAGCTAATTAAAAAACTATTCATCATCATCATCATCATCATCATCATCATCATCATCATCTAATCATGTTAAATATTTAGTTGAATGTTTGGTGTAACATTTGGTTTAACAGTTTTTATTCCTCTCTTTATTATATTTTTTGTTTTTTCATAAGATAAATGCTGGAATAATGTCACCGATTCTTTACAGAAATCTCCTATTTTCAGTGGATTTTTCATTTTTTTTTTTTTTTTTTTTTTTTTACTTCCAACATGATCGTAGAAGGTGCATCATGTAACTAAAAATAAACGCAAATCGAATCGTAATCACAATATCTGGCAGGAAAATCGCAATTTGACTTCACTTTTTGCCTTTTGTAAGGTAGTGACGTAGGTATACTGTAGGCTAAATGGGATAAGGTCTTGTCCTTATTGGCAGCTACCAGCTGTTAGTAGTGTTAACCAGTGCCTTAGCACCCAGCACCATCAGACAGCTCTGACGCAACATTTCCCCTGAAGGCTGATCTGTGGGACTGATACATGAGGGTTGTCATATAATTCTAGTCTGTGAGGGGAAATCTGAGCTGTCTCAACAACAATGAAGGAAACAAAAGGCTTTTAACAAGTGTGCAAACCTCAGCAGCTTTCATCTGTCGTCTCTTTCTCCTGGCTCAACTGTCACCCCTCTTTCTGGCTGCGTTCACACTGCAGACCTGCTTGCTGTTGCTTACATCCAACTTTTCTTTGACAGAAAATGATTATGATCAGATAGGCAACTATTATCATTTAAGTGATTTGTTTTTTTTAAGCTTTAATGCCAAACGTAGCTTTGTTTCAGCTCTCAGTCGTGGAAGATTTAGGTGTGCCTATTTGGCGTGGGGCGGGTTTATGTGTCCTTCCTCAAAACATTACGTTTTTCAATTTCAAAAAATGCAATTTTCTCATACATTGTGTTTGTTGTGTCTCTTCTTTGTAGTCGTGTTGGATCTCTTTTTGGTCATTTGTTTTCTTTGTGGTTGTTTTGGGTCTCTGTGGTCATTTGGCGTCTCTTTGTAGTCCCTTTGTGTCTCTTTGAGGTAGTTTTGAGTCTCTTTTCCACGTCTTTTTGGACCGTTATTGTCACTATATCTGTGTCTAAAACGTTGGAAAAGCTTGAGCAGATAATAAATAACACTCTCAAAAGATGGATGACAAAACCTGCTAAAGAAGTCCACTGGGGACAGACTGCCATCATTAGTTTTTAGAAAAGTCATTTAGTCAAATTCATTTGGCTAAGGTGCTGCCCAAAACGGCCTCGGGTGCTGCACCTAAACCTTATAAACCCTGCATTCATGTGACACACGCACAAAAACGCCCAAATTCAAACATATACAGTGTTATTAGCTTCATTCATCACCGGCCAAATTGGCTAGGAACTTTACAGTGTCACCCGCCACAGTTCATTTTTTACATATGGCGGGTTGGCAGGTGTTGATTTAAAGCCCTGGCTATAATATGTTAAAAACATTTAGCACTTTATGCCTAAAGGTTACCAGAACTCAAAACAAATTGGTCTTCAAAGTTAAAAAACGTGTATTGTTTCATCATTGCGTCGGTTACAACTTCTCAAATATGAAGATTTATTTGTCATTGTAATTGAACTCAATACCTTTTTTGGTTTTGTTTTTGGCTGATGGTCAAACAAAAGCAATATTAAAACAACCACCTAGGGCTCCAATAACTGTGTGGTTTTGTTTTTTTCATTTTATGGATGTATAAGTTAATCAGAAAGGATATTCATCATAGGCCATTGCCATTGCCGCATTAGTTTAATCTCCAAGATGTGTGTGTGTGTGTGTGTGTGTGTGTGTGTTGACAAGTGTGTCCTTTCACCTCCACAGTACCCGTTCACGCTGGGCTTCTGCTTGGCTCTCTGCTGGTGTCTGCTGGTCTGTGTCAGCCGGATCTACATGGGAATGCACTCAGTCCTGGTAGGTACACACACACACACACACACACACACACACACACCAGTGTTTTCCCTAGCTTTGTGGAAGACTAATGGTGGTTTTTTCCACTACATGGTACCTGCTCGACTCGCCTCGACTCTACTCTTTTTTGGTTTTCCATTCTGATAAAAAGTCCCTGGTACCTGCTAACAGGTACTTTATTTAGTATCTCCTCCGTCCAGGTTCCCAGCGAGCTGAGGCGATACCAAAAGGTGAGGTGAAAACCTGCAGACTACTGATTGGTTGGAAGGAATCGTCACTAATCACTGCGTCATCATTGCTATAGCGACAGACGGGGGTGTCCTGAACAAACCCAACATTTTTAAATAGTTTAACCAGCTGTGTTTTTTTTGCTGCCTCCAGCTTCTTCAGAAACTAAATGTGTCTTCTGGCAAACAGCCACATGATGAGAATCAAACACCTTCCACGTTCTGTGTGTGTGTCGCGTTAGGTCGCGGCAGTTTCCTGCGGCGTCGCTATGACGACAAGCCACG
This sequence comes from Sander lucioperca, assembly GCF_008315115.2. Classification (NCBI taxonomy): domain Eukaryota; kingdom Metazoa; phylum Chordata; class Actinopteri; order Perciformes; family Percidae; genus Sander; species Sander lucioperca. Next base: position 689,413 of record NC_050190.1, on the reverse strand, counting down.
CTCGCCTCACGCTTGAGACGGTACTAAATCTGCAATGGAAAAAGGAGGACGGGGCACCGCGGCCGAGCTGAGTCGAGCAGGTACCATGTCGTGGGAAAACACCATAAGGTGCTGGTATTTGGTAGGGGGTTAGGCGTCCTTCCTCAAGAAAATGGGATGTTTTTCAATTTATAAAAAATCTATTTCCCTATACATTTTGTCTCTTTTGGGTTTTTGCATCTCTTTATGGTCATGTGGTCTATATTTTTTTGTAATTTTTTGTTTTCTTTGGGGTTGTTTTGGGTCTCTGTGGTCATTTGGCGTCTCTTTGTGGTACTTTTGTGTATCTTTTTCGCATCACTTTGGACCGTTATTATTACCATATGTGTGTCTAAAACGTTGGAAAAGCTAGAACACTCAAAAAGTTTTAAGACTAAACTTGCTAGAGAAATCCAGCTGCAAACACTAGATCTGAGAAAAGTCTCTTTTTAGTCCCATTCATTCGGCTTAGATGGTGCACGAAACGGCTCGGGTGCTGCACCTAAACCTCATAATGGCGGGTAACACACCCTGCACACACGCACAGGCACAGATGGTGTCGACCTTGTCACCTTCAGTGCCAGTTTGTCGTCATTGTGTCCGTCTGAACATGATAGCTGACATGTGGGAATCAGTATCCCAGAGCAGAGCTGGCTCTGATGTCAGCAACCCAAACACCTGTGTAACTGTAGACGTACAACACACAGAACAACCACACCTATTCACAACACAAGTCTGGAAAAGAAAAGAACTGTGTGGGAAAATAACTTTTTACATTTACTGTGGCCTCTGATCACTTCCTCAGATCAGCACGGCTTTGCTCGCTAGTGCCCTCCATTTTTTATAGATTATCTTCGTTTACTGGTCGGTCAACGGGTTGATGAACTAAGTCAAACTGATAGTGAATGTGCAGAGTCATTGTACATGTTGTGATAGTTGAGCCTTAAAGCTCACTTTTGACCTGTGGATCATTTCATCTGTCAAAATGATCTCAACAGCGTCCACTTGGTGTCCTTTCCCAAGATTATGTATGTAAATGGAACAGAACACCAGCCACAATGTTGAGATTAAATCCAAAAGTAAGGTCTGAAAACGTTTACATTTAAAACTGTGAAAAATAAAAGTTGCAAGGACCCTCAGCGAAACTTTAACTTGTTGTTGGGCTGCTTGATTGGGATTTATGTTTTTGCTTGAGTCTTATTTGAATCTGCTGTGAATACAACATATGTGCAGTTCACCAAATTATAGTGGTTCACATAGTGTCTGATACGTTTTTAATTACCTACAAATATTATATAATGTTGACTTTATAAATCTTATCCAGGCATGTTTATTTTACACATAAAAAGCACTGAATAATAATGATGAGTGAGTCCGTTTTATTATTTAAATAACCTGAATCAAAAACTCTAGATTACATGTTCTCGTTCATTCAAAAAACCAAACTGCAAATATTTTTCAACTCAAAAGTTTGACTGCTGGACACAAGATGTCTCCTACTTCCCTGTAAAGTCCATTCTCAGTACGTCACCTGGAGGTTTCAGGTTTCCACATCACAGTGTAAATTGCATACTGCCCTTGGACCACAATTGGGCCCCAAACTATTTGTGATTTCACATTATCAAGCTTGTATGCCCCAGTGTTAAAACTGTACGTACTGTACATCATTCTGCACAGTGAAGCTCCAACATCCAAGAGAAGTAAACCACATTTTCAAGTGGAGGCGGACTTTAACATTTTCTAAACTGCCAGTCTTTGTTGTGTTATTTGTGTGGTGTGACTAGCCGGCGTAGTGTGAAACAGGAAACCTGTCCACACATTGATTTTAAAGCGTAACTTCAGTTTTGTTTAACCTGGACCCTATTTTCCTGTTTTTGTGTCTAAGTGTTTGATGGGAACAACAATCTTTGAAACTAGCCAAGTATTGAGCGCAGAACAAGGTTGCACAGGTAAAGTTAATAGGCAATTGCGCACCTTTTAGTTAGCGTCCTCTAAAAGTGCTGTTTCTGCCGCTGACAGACTCAGATTATTATTCTGAGTGTCTAACAACATTATGAAAGGATCCCTACAGAGATAGACCTTTTAGTTAAAGAGTAAGATCCTTTTAGTTTAACATGAAACAGCCCCGAAATCACCATCACCAAACTCCACCAGACTCCATGTAAATATACGGTAAAGATTAAGGAACCAATTAATAGTTTAATTAGAAATCAAATGGACTGTTTTCTAGATGGTATGTTGTTTCCCAGGACTGTCAATGTCTCAGCAGTCTAGTTTTAAAGCTATAGTGCGTAGCTTCTGCCCCCCCCCCCATGAGGAATTGTAAGTAATGACAACAATTCTGTCGACACATCCACATGATACAAGCCTTCCGTGATCACGCACGCGCCCCCCACCCCTCCTCCACGCAGTTGCTAGTAGCCAAGGAGGACACGGAGGATTAAAAAAAACATGATGGACTCTTCAGAAGAGGTCATTATCTTCACTCAAGTTTCTGAGTGGGAAAGTCAGCGGATGATCCAAGCCTCTCCAGCTTCTACTTGCACTACCTTTTTACCACACGGCTATCGGAATATGCATCATGTCCTCAACACGCTCAGGCCCGCATCTATCTCTGCTCAGTGCAGATCTAAGTGGTAAAGATGATTACCAGCAGCATTTCCCAATTCTTACTGGCAGCAGGGCTTTGGCTGGATGACATCATTGCTGTGCAGCACAGGTAGAGTCATGAAAAACATAATCCAACACCACTGAATGGGTGTGTTTTCTCCTGCATTACAGTATCTCTCAAAGTCTGGGTGGCAACCCACCCATGGGTTGTGAGACACTGTGAATGGGTTGTGAAGAGGTCACCAATAACAAAAAAAAAAAAAAGCAATAGATAAAGTACAATTATCTGTAGAACATTTGAGTGTGCTTGCTGCAGTGCATATTAAAGAGCCTACATGTAAAAATCCCTTTTGTCTTTTTCAACCGACATGCATGTTGGCTTGAGTGAGATTTGAACCCTGGACAGCATCTGCAAAATACAAGCACAGTGTAACATCTAGGGGAAGATTTCTTTTATTAAACTAGAAACCTGCTTCGATGAAACAAGTACATTGACGAACCAATGGTTGTGAATTAAAGAAGAACCACCAGCCAATTCTCCCTCTGCCCTCAAAGTAAAGTGGTCCTTGTATTTATGTGAGAGAGTTCATGAATTGCCTTGTGAGTATTTGACAACACAATCCTCAAGCACACATAAGCGCACTTCACCGTCTCGATGAGATGTAATTGGACCTTGAGTTACAATGATCTTGTCAAACTGGTATTAGACAATATGTATGCAGTATGTAAGACTATATGACTTGACATGTGATATAAAAATGACATAAGATAGATTCAACCTTATTTATCCTGAGGGAAATTGTTATACAGCAGTTGCAAAAAAGTGGCAAAGAGTCCAAATAACACACATATAAACAATAAAGATTATCAGTGAGGAGCAAAAACCCAGCTTGCTGTTGGGTCTGGATGCGGCCCCTGGTTGGGACTTTGGTCCCTAGGTGGTCCTGGCTCTGGGTTAGCCCCTGTGTTGTCCTCCCGCGTCAAAATGAACACTTTTGTACTAGGCTTTTTTCTATATCTTGCTTGCTTTTTTCAATGTTTATGGCACTTTATTTCCCATTACCACCAGTATATTCACCACTAGAACCAACTTGTTACCTCTAGTTTTACACTTATTTTTGGAATTCATGGTCAATAAACCTCATTTACAGTATATGAAATTATCTATTTTTTTTGTGTTAGAAAAAAGCTGAAATTATGAATGATTTTGTATAATACTTAAGATCAGAGGAATGTGTCAAAGTTTAGTCAGGATAATGCTATAAAAAACCACCCAAACTTCCCCACTGGGAAATGATGTCAGTCCCGGAGAACTGTTGGGGTCGGGGCTGTCTGTCGCCCCGGGCAACAGTCTCAGTGGTCACAGCTGTGTCAGAAGGATTGGTGGATGGCGCTGCGGGACCAGTTCCAGTACGCTGGCCGTCCTCCCAGACAACGTTTAGAAGGTAACTCCACATCAGAGACTCTCTTTAAGGGCTTTTTGTGGCTGCCCGTAGGTGGTGTCGTGGCCAAGACCTCCACCTCAGCAACCACACACACATCTGCCGGTTCACGTCGCTTTACATACTCACCAGAAGTCTGTCTCCGTGACCATCTCAACAGAAACCGATTCCTGCTGTATTCTTAGATACAGTAAACAAGGTCTACCCTTTCTGAGTCAGACCTTGTTCATTTAAGGCAGGGTTTGTCAAACTCAACTTCACTAAGGGCCACACTGGAAAAAGAGAATCACATCAAGGGCCAGACATGTCTAGTTTATTGACATGCTTTTATTTCATCCAAAAAAGTCAAATATCTTTGACTGTATGTCTCATATAGTCTTCTCACATGCAGTTTGGTCTACAAAAATCCTAAAGCAAGCCTACACACGATATGCAATTTGCTCGCAGAGCAAAGCGGATCGCAGGTATTCGTCATCAAGGGTGGCAAGGAAGCTATTTCCCATTGCTAGGTAACGCCATGCTGTTATGTCATTGGTTGCGCTTTCGAAAGGTCAGCGGCAACTAGGTCAAAGTTGAAATAATGTGAACTTTTAGCGCAGTGCAAAGCGGCAAATCCGAGCGGTGTGCGACGCCAGGGGTAGCGCAGCGACTAGTTGGGCGTCACCGCCCTCCCCCGTAGGAAATCAGTGGAATGGCCAGCGCAAAGCGGTTTTTCCACCTATCATGTGTAGGCGGCTTTAGCCATCATAGACTTTAGCAAATCAAGCAAAACAACGATTACATTTTTTTAAAGTCACAGCAGACTCCCAACAACCTGTTTCAAACTCAGGGGCTCAGTGTGGGGGTTTTTGAGTCTCAGAGTCTGAAATCTGCCAAATTCTGCTTTAAGTGTCGCGTAATTGCAGTTTGAAAACAGATTTCCTGTCTCTTTGGTGTGGCGCACAACTAGGCGGGCCAAAACGTATTGTTAAACTAAATTGATATGCAGGCCGGATCAAATAATTCTTTGGCCCACGGGCCTTGAGTTTGACACATGATTTAAGGTGATTCATTAATTCAGCAGTTAATTTGATTTGCAGTTCACTTTGCAGTAAATTATGAGACAGGCCTGAGTCATCCTGCAATGTGAGGCCCGCCTTGATTGTCCTGGCGTTTAACCAGATTCAAGTGCGTCCCAAAACAGTGCTACAACTGTCTGTGAAAACCAGACATCACAAGGGAGGTCACTGCTGTGATTAGGGCTTTGACACAGACAGCAGTCAAGTCCTCATAATATCAATAAATAAAATTCAAGGGTAGTTTTTGTTGTTGTTCAAACATGATCTTTTGTACATGTTTGAACATTTCAACCCTTTTTCTGCATCCCAAGATCTACCCATTGAGCACTATCAAACTATAGTGATAGTTGTTATAATCATGCAATCTGTGTCTGCTTATCTTACCTGGATAAGGATGTTAAAGCATATGCCTTGAGTAAATGACAAAACGATCTCCTCAGGCTCTTTGGTCCTTACTCCTTTCTGACCCTTTCAGTTTCAAGTAAACTGATGGACAAATGTTGTCCACATGGCAGTTTAAAAGGAGACTGAATGTGATTTAGAGCCTAATGTTCAATCAGAATAACAACATAGCTATCAATTTGCAGAATATTGAAGTTTTTTTTATTTGCCATTTGTGCATACAGCAAACAGTCCAGGCACATAGGAATTCTTGTGCAGGCTTCTTGAGTCAAGTAAAGAGTAAAAAGAGTTAAGGGCAAAGAAAAGCACACCGACTATAATAGAGAAAGAGTATACAAGCTAAACAAATTAAAATCAAATAAGACAAAAACAAACTTAGATACTATACAAAAGAGTGCAAAAAACATAAATTATAAATACTGTAACTGGAGAATACAACTATGGGGGATATTGCAATTTGTAACGAGCATAAATATTGCTATTACAGCGTAGAGTTTACTTAATCAGACAAGGTCTGAAGTGCAATAAACCGGTTAATCTGGCTGTAACATATCAAACTAGCAGTGTTTGCCCTCGGTTTGTGGAAGACTTAGGTGCACAGACTTGGCGGAGGGGTTTAGGGGTCTTTGTTATATTTTGAAATAAAAGAAATATGCAATTTGACATACATTTGGACCATTATTATCACCATTTCTGTGTCTGAAATATTGAAAAAGCTAGAGCAGATGGTAAATGAATAACACTCAAATAGCTTAAAGACAATACTTGCTAAAGAACTACAATCATTAGATCTGAGAGAAGTCTTTTAGTTCGTTTGATGCTTTCTTCAACGTTTTTGGCGCATTTTACATTCATTCAGGTCAGGTGCTGCCAAAAACGGCTCGGGTGCTGCACCTAAGACTTCTAATGGCAGGGACAACCCTGAATACGTTATCTAACATGCAGGAATGGAGTATTTTTAAACTGCAGCCGTTCTGCATCAGAGGATGCCAATGACTAAACATTGTTTGTCTGTTTACTTGTCGGTTTACAGCGAGCAACCGTTTAACCACCTGTTTCCCTTTACTATTTCTTCCTGTTACAGTTTGTACTCTACATGTCTTCTTCCTCTCACTCAGCCCTTTCCGCCTCCTCTTCATCTTCCTCATCCTCCTTCTGTTCCTGCATGTCTCCCAAAGCCTGAATGTGACCACTGTCAGGATAAAATTGTGCGTCTAAAACCCAGAAACTCCTGCTGCTCTTCCTCAGGGTTTTCCTCCCTCTAATGATGATGTAAATAATGTCCATAACCATAGCAGCCCAGGCTTTTGATTTCAGTTTACTTTCCACCAGTAACTCGCGACGTCAGTTCATCTGTAAAATCTTAACAATCCCTTAAACTCTGATCTTAAGTAAGCTCTAAGAAACCATATTTTTCCACATACACATATAATCTGGATCAACTTTTACCAATGTTTCAGTTAAACTTCTCGTAATGGGCCAAATATTCAAAGATGCTATTTATTATCCCAGCAATCATTGCATCAACTGGGGAAAATCCCTGTAATTCAGACATATTTGGGATCTTTGGAAAATGTGCAATCTCTGCTCGACTTTAAAGTGTGTAAATCAGTTTTAGCTGCTGGGCTTTAACTTTGAACTATAAAATAAATTAGAAAAGTTTGTGTCTGTATGTCCACAGGGTTTCAACATAGGTCAAATATCAATATTTGAATGAATACAGGAGAGTGTCAGTGTAACATGAATATAACAAACCATGTTAATGAATGGGACATTCTAAACCGTAGTCATGTCAAAAATATTCATACTGCAACAGCAATATTTATAGTAATGGATTTAGACACTGCTGTTATTCTTTTTCTTACCGTTGTGTATATCGAACTACAGTTCCCATTATGCTTTGGGGGATGTACACAGGAAATATAATGTTGCCATGGATTCAGTGAGTTATGCTGTAAGCTACAACATGAGCCCCATTATTTTAAGGGGAGCGTGCCTATGTTCCCACAGCCCAATGGTCCCACAGCCCTATGTTCCCACAGCCCAATGGTCCCACAGCCCTATGTTCCCACAGCCCTATGTTCCCACAGCCCAATGGTCCCACAGCCCTATGTTCCCACAGCCCTATGTTCCCACAGCCCAATGGTCCCACAGCCCTATGTTCCCACAGCCCAATGTTCCCACAGCCCTATGTTCCCACAGCCCTATGTCCCCACAGCCCTATGTTCCCACAGCCCAATGTTCCCACAGCCCAATGATCCCACAGCCCAATGGTCCCACAGCCCTATGTTCCCACAGCCCTATGTTCCCACAGCCCTATGTTCCCACAGCCCAATGTTCCCACAGCCCAATGTTCCCACAGCCCAATGTTCCCACAGCCCTATGTTCCCACAGCCCTATGTTCCCACAGCCCTATGTTCCCACAGCCCAATGTTCCCACAGCCCAATGTTCCCACAGCCCTATGTTCCCACAATTCAAAGATTTTTTTCAAAAGTAGGCCCTATGTTCCCACAGATCCCACATTTCTAAGATTTATTTTTCCAAAATTAGGCCCTATGTTCCCACATTTCCTTTTTCAGAAATTTGTATCAGATTATCCCCCTAACCCTAATCCCAAAACATTTTTGTTGGAGGATAGGGCTTAAATTGAAGGGAAATGTAGGAACACAAGACCTCATTTTGAAAATGTATTAGAAATGTGGGAACATAGGGCTTTGGGAACATAGGGCCTAATTTTAAGAAAAATCTTAGAAATGTGGGAACATAGGGCTGTGGGAACATAGGGCCTAATTTTAAGAAAAATCTTAGAAATGTGGAAACATAGGGCTGTGGGAACTTAGGGCTGTGGGAACATTGGGCTGTGGGAACATAGGGCTGTGGGGACATAGGGCTGTGGGGACATAGGGCTGTGGGAACATAGCACTGACCCCCTCTTAAGACTGTTAGTTTCTGTTTGCAGTGTACTCAGGGATGTACATACATACAACTATTACTGGATTACTTTGATACTGAAGTTAGAAGGAGTCCCTTTTCTGTGCTTCTATGCATATTTATGGATGTTTAGAATATGGAAATCATGTCTTTGTTCAGATTTGAGAGTTATGACAGGAACACCACAGACAGCAGCTTCATGTTTTCTTTAACAACAACATGAACTGGATTTGTTCAAGCGATGATGTCAGAAACACAACATTTGCATTCCGACCTCAGAACTCAATAGGGCTGAACGATTAATTGCATTTGCGATAATATCGCGATATGTTAAAACGCGATTTCCTAATCGCAAAGGCTGCGATTTGGTCACGTGACTGGAAAGGGCTAATCAGTCTGCACTCCGCAGAGAAAGCATCAACTTAGCACGCTAACGCTACGTCGTACCTTGAGCTGATTTCTGTCATTCAAACAACTCTGAGTTGTAGTTTAAAACGTTTACAGCCATTTTAATAAAATGAAGGGTTTTATTCTGGCTCGAGTCCATACATGCAGTTAATGGGTACAGGAACGCAGAACTGAAGGCTCGGTTGGCAACGATTAGCTCTGATTAGCGGTTAGCTCCGGTTAGCGGTTAGCTCCGTTATAAAGATATGGAGTGGAGGAGCTGCCACTGAGAGGGGTAACAACCAGACTGATAAATGACGTTCGGGGAGCTTTCACGGCAGCGTGGCCGCGGTGTTTCAACAGTTTTATTAGTACAGTTAATCCCACGGCAAGAACACCAGCAACATGCTAACGTAACGATAGCCTCTCTGAACAAGAACACCAGCAACTAGCTAACGTAACGATAGCCTCTCTGAACAAGTGCACACGGCAGCACGCAACTTCACGAGGGGGAGGGGCTGGAGGCAGCTCCTCTCTGTGCACTGTAAAAAAAATACACGTGTGTGTGTGTGTGTGTGTGTGTGTATGTGTGTATATACTATATACTATATTTTTACTTATTTAACTGTCTAGTGTGTAATTGTGTGTTGTTCATACTATAAAATGAATAATACAGAAGACAAAGAGCTTAAAAAAATAATCGAATATCGAATCGCAATCGCAATATTTGGGAAAAAAATCGCAATTAGATTATTTTCAAAAATCGTTCAGCCCTAGAACTCAAGTAATATGGGATGGATCACATCTGTAGGTCAACATGCATCACTTCCAGTTGATAACAAAGCCTGATGTCTGTTCTGTAGGCTCTACAGTCGGGCCACTGTCAGGGACTGTTGTGTTTCAGGGAGTGGAGCTCTGACACATGGTGAGCCATTAGTGCACTGCTCTGCCAGGCCTGCCGGGCACTTCATGTCTTCTGGAAATCATCACGCCCAATGGAAACACTTCCTCCCTCTTTGTTCTGCAGGAAGAGCTCGGAGGCAAAAAAGCGGTTCTGACATCTGCAAACCTTTTACCAGACTGCTCACTGAGCACTTTCACTCACGTCTCTGGGGTTTATCCTCGATTTAAAGATGTGTTTGGTGAGGACTGCAGCAGCATGCAGGCTTTCTCTCAGTGTAGTGCAGGCCTGGTGGCCCACCGGGCCTAAGTTGCCCCCCACCAGGCCTAAGCCACTGGGAATTATTTTTTTATGTATTTCTTTAGTCGTTTACTAGGTTGTAAACTAAGACATAGGCATATTTTCAAATCTCCAGTTAGCTTTTAGCACTGACTTAACGTAGGGCTCTATGGAATCTGTCCTTCGAGATTCCATCCATGATTTTGTTATTATCACAAAAACTGTTGGGCTCTACATTAAAGCTGTAGTGCGTAGTTTCTGCCGCCCCCATGAGGAATTCTAAGTAATGACAACAAAACGGTCAGCACGTCGACATGATACAAGCCTATTTCCCTAAAGTCATTCTCCTTTTTCCTCTCACCTCTACAGATCCATAACACCGCCTCTAAAATTCATATGCGTCAGGCTAGAGGACAGTAAAAATAGAGAGGTGTTGTATGGTAAACACATTCTAAAGCCCTCTGCACATTTGTTGTTTGAGATTTTGGGCTGTATTAAGTCATAAAGCTGAAACTCGATTAATCAGTTAGTTGATTGATGGAAAAATAATTGGCCATAGATTAATCATTTCAGTCCTTTTTACAGACAAAGAAATCACAAGTCTTCACATACTTGTTTTCTATAAGCAACTGAAAATGTTTTGGGTTTGTACTTTTTCCCTATTTTCTGATATTATATAGGTCAAATAAGAAAATAATAGACACGTAAATCAATAATGAAAGTAATCATTAGTTGCAGCCACTTTCTGACCACAACTGGTGCACAGATTGAACTTGTACAATCATTTAATGGATGCTGATGGAAGGATCCATTAAGTCATTAAAGGTTCCAGATGAACAGCAGGCAGGAGTCACAGACAGGGTTAATTAGTAGATCCACTCCACTCGCGCGTGCGTGATTACAATAGAGAGGGCTGATTAAAGTTTGCAGCAGGAAGGTGATAAATCAGAGTACAACCTGTGAGGGGTTTCCTGCTGGTTATCTGGCTGCTGAGTCACCTTTAAACCTGCTGGTTATCTGGCTGCTGAGTCACCTTTAAACCTGCTGGTTATCTGCTATGTCACCTTTAAATGCTTGGACGGTAAAATGTGTCCTTGTACTGTCAGTCAGGCTGCATGTGACGGCAGCTCTGTGGCTCTGTCACTGGTAGTTCAGCATGGGTTAATGGCCGACTGTGAGATCAGGGCTTCTGTGTACCACAACGTGTATTTAGGCAGCTGAATGGTTATTTAAACTGTAACCGGACCTTCCAGTGTGTCGTCCAAGTGGGCTAACCTGCCATGCAAGCAGCTGAAATGCTCCAAGGCTTGGCCGGTGGATGGAGAGTGGTGTACATTTACAGTAACCCTCATTGATTTCTCATCCAGGGAAAGTAGACACTGTTTATGCTCCTGCTGTCAGCGAAGTAAATACTGAACACACCGAAGTCAGCCTGATGAGGGACTATTAAGTGTTTACTTACACCGGCCACCCACTGTGCACACACATAATGAATGTCCCTACACAGAGTCTTTGCAGCACACATGCATACTTTGAAAAAATCTCGATAATCCTATAAATTGCCAAGAAATCAATTTTCTCCAGCAGCAATTCTACCCTATCAAATACATCCCCCAGGTCTGTCATTTACATGATAGGCACGCAAACCAAGAAGACACAGAAGAGACGCACCCACCCGACATTTTTTCCCCTTCGATACCAATCTGATAAACATGCCGTATGGCAAACTGTTAAACATAAAATAAAAACGTTGTGAAAATGTCTAAATGTAGTTTTGTGGAAAACCATAGGGAGTCTATTTTTAATAACATTTAGCTAACTGCGAATTCCGTCGCGGTTGTGTAGCTGTCCATTGCCTTCACATATTACATGGCATGACTATTACATATTGTTGTGAGGGACAAAAATGTCTTGTGTTGTCCGAACCAACAGTCCAAAACCCAAATATGTTTCAGTTTACTGTGATATTAAATGGCAGATCCTCACGTTGAACATTAGCTGCAGAAGTGATTGTATATACTAAGGTTTTACAGTTTGTATATTGAGGCAACCATTTTTTTTACATTTACGCTTTCAAAGCATTTTGATCCATATCTGTTAGGGGAAAAAATGCATACAGCATAGTATTGCGATATTTTCCGTGGCAGTACTGTATGGATACACAGACGCCGAGTATGGATCTGTTATTATATACGTGTTTGTCATTCTGCAGCAATCAAACTGAAGTGAGATGAACAAACGGAGAAATCAAACAGATGTTGACAAAAGTTTCCTTTTGGGGGACATCATTTGAAATTGGGAAACATTTGAAGTTGGAAAAAAAGGTAATAACTTGCAATATATCGCAGAATATAGAAATATGTTTAAAAATCGCAATAATACTGTACCGTGACATAAGTATGGTGATGATGTCGTATCGTGAGGCCTCTGGTGAGTCCCACCCCTAGTATCTGTTAAAAAAAATGACTTGAAATGATTGTAAACGTAGTGATAGATGATGAAAATGAAATGTTCTTGCCAGTGTTTGTTTTCTGATTTTAGTTTTCACAGCTGATGATTGCAGGAATTGAGATGTACGTAAAAAAAAAAAAAGAAATAGCAGCACTGAAGCATTTAATTTATTCCAGATTGTCTCTAAAAAAGAAGTAATGAAGATGCTGACCACGCAACAACAGTTTAGTTGTCTGAGTCATCAGTTCACAGCTAGTTTTGAGTGGTTCAGCAGAAGTTCTTGGTCAGCTGTGCGGGAGGTTAAATCCACACATCCAGTACATTAAGTGACGCTGGAGCAGGAAGCCAGCTGTCACTTTTCTGCTCGGGTCAATGATAAACCACTGGGATCAACTTTGTGTTTGAGTCCGGAGTTCACTGCCACGTCCAGCTCGCTGATTTCCTGTCTGCTGTCTTCAACTTCCTTTATCCATCAGCAGGAAGCGCACCAATCAATAGCCACGGAACAAAAAAACGCATTTATTATTCAAATAATATAATAATAAGTTTCTTAAGGTTACAGGAGACTTTAACGTCGGCTCTTAAGATCATTCGTTAGTGTAATTTGCACACATTTGGGAAATAGTTGGGTCTCTGTAAATGATAGTGGTCTAGACCTACTCTATCTGTGAAGTGTCCTGAGAGAACTCCTGTTGGGATTTAACACTATAAATATAATTGAACCCTCAACTCCAAATCCAATCATTCATACGATGATGCTCCAACGGGCCAGTGTGTTGATGTATTCACTTGCCCGACGTTGCGTTTTACTTGCCGCAGGGCCATTGGGGGGGCAACCCTTATTGTTGAACCCTGCTCTGTTTGTATGTGGACTCTTATGTTGCACTCACGTATTCTGCACCCTGAACTCAGTCTGGATAATAGAGCTTTTTAGACATGTTGACATGTCATAGTAGGAACAGCACAGGTCTATTCAAACCCATTAATGACGGCTGCATTCCACTTAGGCAGTCCTTTTTTTGTGATTGTTGCGGGCAAAAATCCTTGATTATGCGGCACGTTTTATTAAAAAATGCGATGGAATATGCGGGATATTTATGCAATTTTATGCGATGAAATTGCGGGAACTTGTAAAAATTGCGGGAACTTGCAAAAACTGCGGGAACTTGCAAAAACTGCGGTTTCATCATGGCTTCATCGCGGGGTTTGCAGCTTTTCGATGATGTTCACGTCGCGTAATTACGTCACTTCATAACGTTCCCATGGCAACAGGGGAAAATGGCTGCTCTTGTGTGAAGTAAACGCAACATTTTTCAACTTTCTGCTAAGATATGTGACTTTTTTGCAACGAAAATGCGGGGATTATGAAATCATGCAAGCCCTGCATATTTTGTGCGGAAATCGACAGTTTATGCGGCGAAATTACGGCGTATTTGAAAAAATGCAGCTCCCGCATATATATGCTGACTTGGCTGATTATGCATTGAATTATGCGATCACATAATCACGTTTTTCTGGAGGGACTGCTTAGGAGAAGTCCTGGTATTGAGCATGCTGACTCACTGAATTAGCTCACTGGGACACTTGATGGAACTGAGCCATCGTTAAGGTTATCAATTTCAGCTGTGCTTTTCCTACTATGACAAGTCAACATGTCTGCTGTGAAAAAGGTCCATGGCGCCAGAAACAGTATGTACCGTAACCTTCTGTTTCTCTGTCTTGTTTTCCCCTCCAGGACGTCATAGCCGGCGTCCTGTACAGCAGCCTGATCCTGCTCGTCTTCCTGCCGCTGTTGGACCTGATCGATGGCTTCAACCTGACCTGTCGCTACGCTCCGCTCATCATCGTCTGCCTCCACCTGGGCCTGGGCCTCTTCTCCTTCACCTTGGACACGTGGAGCACCTCGCGAGGCGACACGGCTCAGATCCTGGGCACGGGCGCCGGTGTGGCCCTGGCCTCCCACGTCAACCACTACCTGGGTCTGATGCCCGACCCCGCCCTGGAGCAGCTGCCCTTCGCCCTGCCCGGCCTCAGCGCCGGCCTGGTGGGCGCGGGCGTGCTGCGGCTGGTCCTGGGCGTGCTGGTGCTGATGGCCACGCGGGCGCTGATGAAGGCCGTCACCATCCCGCTGGTGTGCCGGGTGTTCGGGGTGCCCAGCGCCGATGTGAGGAAGGCCCGGCAGCACATGGAGGTGGAGCTGCCCTACCGCTACATCGTCTACGGGGCGGTGGGCTTCAACGTGCAATTCCTGGTCCCGTTTCTCTTCAGCTACATTGGGCTCTCCTGATTGGACGTTCAGCCAAGTCCCTGGCTGGGAAACAGACAGGGAACCTTCTAAATGTTCACCTGATGCTGTTATCCGTCAGATTTTTCCATCCAGAACTCCTTTTGTCAGTCCTCTGGGTTTGGGACTAAGGTGAATTAAAGCCTGAAAGCTGATCTGGGTGCTGACATGTTCTCAGTTTTTCAGTTCCCCCCCCTCCCCCCTCCCGTCGTTGGCTCAGGTTGGGTTCAGGAGGGATTAACCACTAGCGGCTGGGAAATCTGGTCAACTTGGCCTCGACTAGTATCAGTTCTGTGGCGAGTGATATCTCTCTGTCCTGTTCTTTTAGAGTCATTTAAAATCAAGTGCGATGGCTCCACCTGGTCCCAGGACACACCCACTCCTCCTCCTCCAGCTTCATTCAAAGGAAACAGTGGCCTCTGAAAGACATACAACGCCACTGATCGCTACTGAAAATTGACCTGTGTCTTACTTTTTACATTTCATTAATGCTGTTGTTATTATTATTATTATTGGGAGTTCAGACAAAGAACCACACAAGCAAGTCTTTGGAAGACATTTGGGAGACATTTTTCCATCATTTAAACGCAGCATGTTCAGAGGAGATTGTGCACTTGAAGGCAACGTCTACCGACTCCACAGTCTTTTACCGGCTGAAAAGTGTTGAGTAACTCCTTTAAAACCTTAATAGGCGAGTGCTTGACACAGTGTGTTGTGTAGGGCAGCAGCTAACAGTTATTTTTCATCATCCATTCGTCGTTAAAAATGGCAGAAAATAATGACAAATGTTCAGTTACAATCCTCACATTTAGAGAATCTGCAACCGCGGAACATTTGGGGTTTTTTAGAGCGAAGAATGGCGATTGATTGCTTGTCAAAATGGTTGCAGATCATCCGTCTTGGTTCAGTGTTCAAACGCTGTGTGGTTCTTTGTCAGGAGGCTTCTTAATATTAATATTTGATCTCCCTCTGGTCTGTCTCTCCCCTCTCAAAGCAATACCATTGTATACTTCCATATTCCCGAGTTCATCCTGGGGGAGCTAGGTTTCTCTTCCGCCTTTGACCGACCCCCCCACGTCCCCACTCACCTGTGGAGTGGACACACCTGTGCTTTAAAGTTTTTGAACTTTGTCAGACTGAAACAGACCGACGTGTGTCAGGAATCAGAAATCAGTTTTCGAGGTGTTTGATCGTACGTGTACAGTTGTTTCCCTAAAGGGCTCTCCCCACTCTGCTCCGTTCTGATTGGCTGGAGAAAAAGCAAAAAGACCGAGCACATACTGACTGATCCAAACTTGACTTTTGTTTGGGAAATGTACAGAGAAGTTTGTCATATTGTTTTTCAATGGGATGTCAGGAATCTGCCCACTTGGCTCAGCTTTTTCTTTTTCTAACACTGTTAACTGACTTCCTGTCAGATATGCTCTTGATTGCTTCCACTTCCTGTGCAGAGGAGACTTTCATCTGGTCATATATTTATGACCGTATTCTGGAAAATATAACTTTTTATTCTCAAAGTAACTATATTCTTGAAATCATTCATTTTTTTGTACCCAACAGCGCTATAAAGTTTTTATTTTATTTTTTTGTGAAGAAACGAGTCCAAAAGATGTTGTAGTTCACTTCTTCCAGTCCAGCTTGTCAAATCCTTTTAAGTTTCCCTGAAGTTACTTGGCTGAAAGTTCGGCTCGCAAAAAAGTTGAAACAACCGGTTTCTGTTTTGCCATTGTATAGCAGCAAGATTGAATTTTATAGATTTTACAAATCCAAAGTCAGTTTTTTCATGAGGATCCAACACCAGCACATCTGAACAGAGTCCAGATGGACAGATGTACAAAGGATGCATACGCACACACAAAAACCCAATGTGTGGTGAGATGTTTCCAGAGCAAGTTGAAGGCCATCTGATAACCTGAGTGTTTCTGATTACAGCAGTTAGAAAGAACACCGCCTCCTCAGCGTCCTCGTGAACTTTGACTCCCAACTCTGAAGATTATATCGACATTCCAACAACACTGCTGCTGTTGGAGCAACAAAAACATGAAGTCAAGAGTAAAAGTAAAGAAACATTCTACATAGGGATACTCGCTCAAACCATGAACACTTAGATCGTACATCTACACTGCTACGTTTTAGTTTAAAAACAAATATCTTTTGCTACGTTTACACATCTCTCATTCCCCCTGCTCTGGCGTTTCTCCCCCTCTCATTCCCACCGCTCTGGCGTTCCCCCCTCTCATTCCCCCTGCTCTGGTGTTTCCCCCCTCTCATTCCCCCTGCTGTGACGTTTCCCCCCTCTCATTCCCCCTGCTCTGGTGTTTCCCCCTCTCATTCCCCCTGCTCTGGTGTTTCCCCCTCTCATTCCCCCTGCTGTGACGTTTCCCCCCTCTCATTCCCCCTGCTTTGGCGTTTCCCCTTCTCATTCCCCCTGCTCTGGCGTTTCCCCCTCTCATTCCCCCTGCTCTGGCGTTTCCCCCTCTCATTCCCCCTGCTCTGGCGTTTCCGAGTACTTTTTTTTTCCAAAGTGGAGAAAGAACTTTAAATATCTAAAACAATTTCTTATCAGCCAACGTATACGCAGATACAGTATATCTGTGATAAACTAACATCGGCTGGTTGAAAACCCTGGAAAAAGCTAGTGAGTGGACCTTTTGTTGAGGTTGTCTTCCTTCTTTTCTTTTTTTCTTGTGTAAAATGTTTTATTTGTGGCACCGAACACCACCCAGATTAGATGGTCCTTCAGTTGGCCACCTGTTACATGTACTGGTGCATAAAGAAGGAAAAGTGAGATCCAGTTTAGCCAGTCAGACAGCTGGAACTACAGTCACTGAGCAGAAACACCAGTGATGTCACACATTTCACTGGTGTGATGTCACACGTTTCTAGGGCTGGGTACCCAGTTCAGTACTTTTTAGGCACCGACCAAATTGCCTCTAAAGTATCGAGTATTGAAAAATGCCTCGTCATTCAATACTCAATTACATTACCTAAGGGGTCAATCTCATCAGCGTCAGTGAGCCAATCAACATGCAGCATGCTTCTACCAAGATCTAATAATGTTTGTGATTGGCTATCTAACACAGGAAAAACTCTCCGTTACACACACGGGGCTCACCTAGTAGGAGCTGAAAGATAACAAGATTTGTGCCGTAATGTGTAATAGTTATGTGTAATGTTGTAATTTATTTTTGTTAAAATGGATTTTATAAAAATGATATCGTAAAAAGTAGCGTTCAGGAACCGTTATTGAAGTCACGGTATCAGCACTGCTATTGATTTTTTGTAACGATACCCAGTCCTGCTCATCTTCCTGTCCAGTGTCTGTCCTGAATCTGTTCCCTAGCAGCTGTGGCTGAAGTGCCTTGCTCCATGGCACTTTTTGGGGGCAGTTGGCGGTGCGTTCAGGTGCTGCTGGGGACCTTTCCCCTCTGAACTGACAACCAACAGAGAAAAAAAAAACCTTTTCACCAGTCTTAATCGGCATCTGTGGTTCAGCAGGAAGCTGACTAATATGTTGTTGTTGTTGTTGTTGTTGTTGTTGTGTACGTTACTGTCCTAACATGAATGCACTGTTCCCAGAATGCACTGTGTTCCCCCTGAGCTGGGCAGAAAGGGTGAAGTTGGCCTGACATTGGACACCTCGTTGGGCATTAACCCGCTCATACCATGGTCACTTGCCATATATATATTTATTTAAACATTAATTTAGATTTTAATACGTTTTACAATCGAAATCTAAAGTTTTTTTCAAACAATAACTCTGTTTCCCTGGTTACGCCTGAGGGTTGGACTAATACCTGGAACAATCATTCCCATCCCATGAGGTTCTTATGCAATGCAAACGTTGTTCACTGCTCCAGGGAATAGAACGGACCTTAGATACGACTTGCCTCCCGTAGCAACGGGAGATATTTATAGTCCGCTCAGCTCATAGAACCCTTCAGCTCAGCTACGAGACAGGGAGCTAACGCTAGGCTAGCAAGCTAGCTATGCAGTCATGTCATTATCCCCAAAACAATATAACGACTTTTACGAACAATTGTATCCACTATGTGTAACATTACTGTCGGCCGCAGCCTGAAGCAGCGACCTGAACAGTGAACGGGATGTGAGATAACGTTATTCTCTGTGAAACAAAGTCAGTCCAGAGGGGCAGTGTAACTTCTTACAGCGTGTGTGTTAGCTCCATCCTGTGGTGTTGAGAGTATAACTTCTTACAGCGTGTGTGTTAGCTCCATCCTGTGGTGTTGAGAGTATTACTTCTTACAGCATGTGTGTTAGCTCCATCCTGTGGTGTTGAGAGTATAACTTCTTACAGCGTGTGTGTTAGCTCCATCCTGTGGTGTTCAGAGGACGAGGCACTGAAGCTAGTTTTACACTTATTTCTGGAATTCATGGTCAACAAACCTCATTTATATGAAATGATACCTAATTTCTGAGTTAAAGTATAAGTTTTGAACTATTTTGACTAGCAGTTAAGATCAGAGGATGTTGAGTGGATCACAGACGACGTATATGTCAACGTTTAATCAGGAAACCATTTCAATTTATTTTCAAATGCTTTAAATT
This sequence comes from Sander lucioperca, assembly GCF_008315115.2. Taxonomy (NCBI): domain Eukaryota; kingdom Metazoa; phylum Chordata; class Actinopteri; order Perciformes; family Percidae; genus Sander; species Sander lucioperca. The sequence continues at coordinate 670,080 of NC_050190.1, read as the reverse complement.
TGAATGAAAACCCCCAAAATTCAATGAAAGTAATGATCCGATCCTTCATTTTACTCGCAAAGAGCGTCGTAGGGAACCATCCGTGTTATTTTTGGGGCAATTTGGTTAAAAGAAAGCAATATTTCTGACACAGAAACTTTGAAAACGCTTCCCATTTGACCTGAGGACAACGCAACAACAACAAAACAACGCACAAAGAGGGTTAAGGTTATCACATGTCACATGGATTGATTGGTCGGTTGGAAGGCGGATGAGGCGTTGCCTCTGCCCGGCTCCTTTCACTTCCTGTGGCCTTGCCTCGTGCACGAACATATTTCTGTTTGTTGAGCGTTTTTTTTTTGATGTGTGGTTTCCTCTCTGAACCTGTGAAACAGGAAATTTGTCCCTGTTCCCTTTTTTTTTTTCATCCATCAACAAAACGAACTGTTAATCCTGTGGTGGAGCTGCGTTTGTGCAAACAGTCTCAAACGTCACCTCTGTTCCAATAGATTTCAAAAAGCTTGTTTCCATCAGTACATGCATGAAAAGGTTGAGAGTCCGAGTTCCTGCTTGGTAAACATCCAGTAATTTCATTTGTCAGCTGTTTAAACCTGTGTACTTTCTCTTGTGATGTTTGACGCCAAGAGTAACCCTCAACCCAATTTTTTGACCTGGAGCTACATTTGTCAGACGGAGTTGGGACAGTGGTGTGGTGATAGGAAGTGAAGCAGCGATAAACAGGAGAGGCTGTAAGCATTTCACCACGTGGCGTTTACTTCCCCCGGCAGGAGGAAGTTTCCTCTAGCAGACGGAGGAGCCACCCAGGAAGTGAGATAGATAAATGAGATTATACCAAACTTCCCGACAGTGATGATAATTGTGTTTCCATTGTGAGGCCTCCACATGACCGCCACCACCCATATTGGTGTGTGTGTGTGTGTGTGTGTGTGTGTGTGTGTGTGTGTGTGTGTGTGGTTCTCGTTTAACTATATTCGTGGGGTCCAAGTACCGGGAGTCCACTATACTTGTGGGGTCCCGACAGCTTTGTGGGGCCAAAATGCTGGACCCCACAAGGTTAAAGGCCTGTTTGAGGGTTAAGACTTGGTTTTAGGATTAGGGTTAGAATTAGGTTATGGTGAGGGTGAGGGTAAGGGTTAAGGTTAGGCATTTAGTTGTGATGGTTAAGGTTAGGGTAAGGGGCTAGGGAATGCATTGTGTCAATGACAGGTCCCCACAAAGATAGTGCCACAAACCTGTGTGTGTGTGTGTGTGTGTTTCATCTTGTGTTTATTTTCGCAAAGCTGAAGCCAGCTGAAGATGGATTTTAATAATTGTTCAGTTAAATGTCGCAACTAAACCCTCTACAAAACAAATGAAAATAATCGATTCCAATAAACCACCTTAACAAAATTTGACAAATAACTCAAAATACCATGTCATTTCTGATACAGTTCATATTTGTTAGAGCACCCTGAAATCCCCTAATAACATTTTCATGATCTGTGTCATCCAGAAATGTGGCACAGCACCCTTTGAGACGTGTTATCATTGTATGACTTGGTGGAGAGTTCCCAAACTGTGTTGTAATCTCATTATCTGTAGAATCCCAGAATATGTCATGGTTCAAAATCTAAGTTATTTAGTTATTTGTAATCCAGAATTTTGTGATGTTGTTGAATCACCAACTTTGTTCAAATCTGCTTTTAGTGTGTGTGTTTTGGTGGGATCTTAAATTGTGTTTGTTGTTATACTAGATGTAGTTGTTGAAATGTCAGATATTGAATATTGATATTGAAATGTCAGATATTCTTGTAATCCAGGGGTAATAATTCTTGAATTCATTGGTTATAATCCCACATTTTCATAGCATCCCAAAACTTTAACAGCATTCTGAAACTTTTGTTATATAAGAACACATTTTGTGGTTACAGTCCTCAGAAAACACCAGATTTATCCCACATTATATCATATAATATATATGAAGCTAAACATTGTTGTAGCACCCTTCATAGCCATAAACAAAATTAGGGAATTTCTAAATGATCATTTCTTAAAAACCTGAGGCCCCTCCTCTGCTCCTAACACCAACATGTGCTTGTTCCTTTGGAGGTATTTTCTTTCTTCCTTAAACACTGAATCTCAGAGACTTTTTATAAAACTAATCTCACTTTGACCAAATATATAAAGTGGTTGAACTGTGTAGCTGTAGCTGCTCCTCACCTCCCTTTAGTGCCTTTGTTGTTGTTCAGGAGCATTTGTTGTTCTGTGTGAAAACTGTGGTCGCGACATTTGTTTGGAATTCTTTTTGTATTCTGTCTTGTCGTGTTGCCTTTTGCACTTTGGAGCTGCGTTAATGTGGAAGAAATGACTGAAGTCTTTGAGTTTGTAAATGACTGCCTTCATTCAAATCAGCAACAAGTCACTGTAACTTTGAAACTTTTGTCAATGTAAAATAAACTCAGAAGCATTTGATTTTAAACTTTTGCTTCATATTCACTGTCTGTTTCCTAGTTGTGTCTATTTGTCCAAAGATGGTGATGTGCATCCATTCAGTCCTCCAAACCATCCAACCATACTTCATATTCATATTCCTCCTCTAATCTGACCCACAGGAGGGTTTTCTCTCCTCATATGGAAACCACAGGTCACGCTCGCTGTTTTAAACATCTAAACGTTGTGAAATGGGGAGGGGAGGTCTGTCTTGTGGTGTGATGATTTGATGTAATGTTGTGAAGTGATGTGGTGTGATGTTGTGGTGTGGTGGTGTGATGTTGTAGTGTGTGGTGTGGTGGTGTGATGTTGTAGTGTGATGTGGTGTATGATGTTGTGGTGTGATGTTGTAGTGTGATGTGGTGTGATGTTGTGGTGTGATGTGGTGTGTGATGTTGTGGTGTTGTAGTGTGATGTTGTGGTGTGTGATGTTGTAGTGTGATGTGGTGTATGATGTTGTGGTGTTGTAGTGTGATGTTGTGGTGTGTGATGTTGTGGTGTGTGATGTTGTAGTGTGATGTGGTGTGTGATGTTGTGTGATGTTGTGTGATGTTGTGGTGTGTGATGTAGTGTGGTGTGGCAGTGTGATGTTGTGGTGTGTGATGTTGTAGTGTGATGATGTGGTAGTGTGATGTTGTGGTGTGTGATGTTGTGGTGTTGTGTGTGATGTTGTGGTGTGATGTAGTGTGTGATGTTGTGGTGTGTGATGTAGTGTGTGATGTTGTGTGTGATGTTGTAGTGTGATGTTGTGATGTTGTAGTGTGATGTTGCAGTGTGTGATGTTGTAGTGTGATGTTGCAGTGTGTGATGTTGTGGTGTTGTAGTGTGATGTTGTGGTGTTGTAGTGTGTGATGTTGTGGTGTGTGATGTTGTAGTGTGATGTTGTGATGTTGTAGTGTGTGATGTTGTAGTGTGATGTTGCAGTGTGTGATGTTGTGGTGTTGTAGTGTGTGATGTTGTGGTGTGTGATGTTGTGATGTTGTAGTGTGTGATGTTGTGGTGTGGTGTTGTAGTGTGTGATGTTGTGGTGTGGTGTTGTGGTGTGTGATGTTGTGCTGTGTGATGTTGTGGTGTTGTAGTGTGTGATGTTGTAGTGTGATGTTGTGATGTTGTAGTGTGGTGTTGTGGTGTGTGATGTTGTGCTGTGTGATGTTGTGGTGTTGTAGTGTGTGATGTTGTAGTGTGATGTTGTGATGTTGTAGTGTTGTAGTGTGTGATGTAGTGTGGTGTTGTGGTGTGTGATGTTGTAGTGTGTGATGTTGTAGTGTGATGTTGTGATGTTGTAGTGTGGTGTTGTGGTGTGTGATGTTGTGGTGTTGTAGTGTGTGATGTTGTAGTGTGGTGTTGTGGTGTGTGATGTTGTGTTGTGATGTTGTAGTGTGTGATGTTGTAGTGTGGTGTTGTGGTGTGTGATGTTGTGGTGTTGTAGTGTGTGATGTTGTAGTGTGATGTTGTAGTGTGATGTTGTGGTGTTGTAGTGTGTGATGTTGTAGTGTGATGTTGTGGTGTTGTAGTGTGTGATGTTGTGGTGTGATGTTGTGGTGTTGTAGTGTGTGATGTTGTAGTGTGATGTTGTGGTGTTGTAGTGTGTGATGTTGTAGTGTGATGTTGTGGTGTTGTGGTGTGTGATGTTGTAGTGTGATGTTGTGGTGTTGTAGTGTGTGATGTTGTAGTGTGATGTTGTGGTGTTGTAGTGTGTGATGTTGTGGTGTGTGATGTTTCACCCCTTTTCCTCTTCACTCTGCCAAAGCTGCTGCTTGCTGCAGCAGAGGACACAGACTCCAGCTGCTGGCCTGAGCATTGAAGACATTTCTCTTCTTGTGTTAACAAAAGGGAGAGCACACAGGATTGTGGGTAGACTTGTGTGAATGTTTGATTGGAAATGAGTGAACCAAAGACACCTGCTGCCACTGAGGACACGGTGGACGGACACTAGGAATATCTTGGTTTTAATCTCCATCAGTTGCTTCGGTCCAGTCTGTTAGCAGGATTTCTTCTGAAGGTTTTTCCTTTAACTGTGAGAGCAGACATTACAGCTCAGGGTCCACCTATAGATTTTTAAACCTATTTTCTGTCTGCATGGTCTTATTTTAACCTGAAATTATGGTCAACAATTGCATTTCTTTATATGCCACTTCAGATTTGGGTCAGTTGGAACTCTGTAGGGACTCCTTATTACAAAGAAGAGAAAGCTGCTGCTGCCACCTGCTGGATGACTCCGGACTCACGCCTGAACTGAACTAGATTTCACTATTTTTAAAGATGTACAATAAAGGCTCTTTTATTTTATACAAGATGGAATATTTATAGCCTACTATATATTGGTCGTCAGTAGTTACAAAGCCTTAACTTTTTCAGGATATAGGCCTACTATTTAGACATCCTAAAACATCTGAAAGGGTTTAAAGGCTTTGTGTTTCTGTATAGATGTAACAAATAATAATAATAATAATAATAATCATAATCATAATAATAATAATACAAATAATATAGAAAAATCACAATTTTTCAAGTCCTAATCCATCTTGAGTGGTACATGTCAAATATACACTCACCTAAAGGATTATTAGGAACACCCTACTAATAGCGTGTTTGACCCCATTTCGCCTTCAGAATTGTCTTAATTCTTTGTGGCATTGATTCAACAAGGTGCTGGAAGCATTCTTTAGAAATGTTGGCCCATATTGATAGGATAGCATCTTGCTGTTGATGGAGACTTGTGGGATGCACATCCAGGGCACGAAACTCCCGTTCCACCACATCCCAAAGATGTTCTATTGGGTTGAGATCTGGTGACTGTGGGGGCCATTTTAGTATAGTGAACTCATTGTCATGTTCAAGAAACCAATTTGAAATGTTTCGAGCTTTGTGACATGGTGTATTATCCTGCTGGAAGTAGCCATCAGAGGATGGTACATGGTGGTCATAAAGGGATGGACATGGTCAGAACAATGCTCAGGTAGGCTGTGGCATTTAAACGATGCCCAATTGGTACTAAGAGGCCTAAAGTGTGCCAAGAAAACAGCCCCCACACCATTACACCACCACCAGCCTGCCCAGTGGTAACAAGGCATGATGGGTCCCCCACACCATTACACCACCACCAGCAGCCTGCCCAGTGGTAACAAGGCATGATGGGTCCCCCACACCATTACACCACCACCACCACCAGCCTGCACAGTGGTAACAAGGCATGACGGATCCATGTTCTCATTCTGTTTACGCCAAATTCTGACTCTACCATCTGAATGTCTCAACAGAAATCGAGACTCATCAGACCAGGCAACATTTTTCCAATCTTGAAAGGTCCAATTTTGGTGAGCTCGTGCAAATTGTAGCCTCATTTTCCTATTTTTAGTAGAGATGAGTGGTACCTGGTGGGGTCTTCTGCTGGTGTAGCCCATCCGCCTCAAGGTTGTGCGTGTTGTGGCTTCACAAATGCTTTGCTGCATACCTCGGTTGTAACGAGTGGTTATTTGAGTCAAAGTTGATCTTCTATCAGCTGGTCGGCCCATTCTCCTCTGACCTCTAGCATCAACAGATTTCCTTGATTGATTTCCTTGAGGACTGCAGCATACTGGATGTTTTTCCTTTTTCAGACCATTCTTTGTAAACCCTAGAAATGGTTGTGTGTAATAATCCCAGTAACTGAGCAGATTGTGAAATACTCAAACAGTCCATCTAGCACCAATTCTGACATTCAGTTTGGATTTCAGGAGATTGTCTAGATCTGGACGACACCTGTAAATGCATTGAAGCAGCTGCCATGTGATTGGTTGATTAGATAATTGGGTTAACGAGAAATCTTACAGGTGTTCCTAATAATCTTTAAGGTGAGTGTATGAGTATTTCTATATCATGTATGAGTATTTCTATATCAAAATCCCTCTACAGTGAAGTAAGTCATTAAATCTTTACAGTAACTGGTATTATGGGAAGAAAAAAAAACCGAAAATGAAAAATATAAATTATCCTTTTATCAGATAGAACCCTGATGAAAACCAAATCCATAGTTTATGAGACATTTGTTTTTATTAATAACACTGAGGAAACAATGTTGTTATGTTTTATATATTTTATATATTATATATTAAACTAAGTTTCAAAAATAAAACAAAACAAAGTGATAACGTGTAAAAGGAGGCACGTAGCCTACCGGAAATATGATCAAAGTTGGCAGAAAACTTATTTTAAAGTAACAATATATTGAATAATGTTTGATTCAACAGCAACGTCTTCTGGTAGTTCAGTTCCTTATTTGATTATTATTATTTTTTAATTCGCTAAACATTAGCATATCTGAAAGTTTGTTATCAAACACCAGCGGAACCTTTTATTGAGGGAGAGTTGCGACCCGGCCGTAAATATGGTAACACAGAGTATTTCCTCCATGCGTGTTTTCAGGTTCCAGCTGGTGGCGTGATGACATTATCGGTGCTGTTTAGCAGGTTTTTCAATAACGTTAATGTTCGAATAGTTCATAATAATAATCATAATAACTTTAAAGTCTATTGCGGGTTTTTTGTGTCCAAAATGGCGACAGAAGTGTCCAAGTAATCTACAAAGTTGAGTAATTTTGTGGACATTTCTGGCAAAGAGGTAGGTTAAAAATAACAAGCCATTACACATTAATAATCAGACATAACACAAGCTCAATAACTAGGATCCAAACGGGGACTGTGACCCGATTTCTGCTCGAATCTCTCAAAGGTAAAGAAGCCAATGTCAAACTCCATTTAAAAAAAAGTATATTTTTAGTTTATTTGTTTAATGGTAATTATAAATACAACATTGAATACGAGTTAGAACCATTACAGATTACTATTTGGCTGTGCCTAATTCGGCATATGTCACATCTACCTAACTACACGTTATTGTAATACATTGACGTGGTTTATAATCATATTTGTTGTACTGATTGTATGCCGAATTGTAAAATGGTTTCAAATGATTTCTAAAACATCCAAAGGCATGTCCAAATGTGCGCCCCAGCATGGCCAATAAGCAAGTAGACATTAAAGGATCGGGATTTTGAATTGAGTCTTACCATAAAAGAAGAGGCAACCTATTAACCAATTGTTGCTGTTGTGCTGTACATCATTTTTCATAAGGTGTGTGCTTTTCGGAGAGATTAAATGGACTGAATGTAATTCTTGGCTTCTGAAACTCAACTTTTAAATGTGTCTCCCTGTTCAGTGTGGTTGGATCTCCTCACGCTGAGCTGCCATGGAGGGTTTGGAGGAGAAGCTCAAAGGTCTGTCCATCGCCAGGCGGTCTCTTCCGGAGGAACCCACCTACCTGCTGGACGTGGCCCTGCAGCAGCCGGCCGGCCTGCTGGCCGTGTCCTGCTCCAACTTCACCGTCCACCTTCACAACAAGGACTCTCTGAGCCTGCTGGGAGAGTACCGGGGCCACACTGGGCCCCTTTGTGGGGTTGTTTTCTCCCACGCGTCCCCTGACATCCTTTACTCCGGTTCTGCTGATGGGACGGTCCGGGGGTGGGACGTGCGCCGCCCCGGGACGGAGGCAGCCCAGGTGTTTAGAAGCGACCCGTCACACAGCTACTGCAGCTTGGACCTGAGCTGCAGCGACGCGCTCCTGTGTGCCGGCACCGAGCAGGTCAACGACGAGGACAGCTTCCTGGTTTTCTGGGATGTCCGAAAGCCAGGTGGTGGCCTCCTCGGTGTGTATTCTGAGTCACACAGTGACGACATCACACACGTGCGCTTCCACCCTCGAGAGAGAGACCGCCTGGCGTCCAGCTCCACGGACGGCCTCGTGAATGTGTTTGACCTGAGCCGGGGAGCGGAGGATGAGGCGCTGCTCGCCACCTGTAACAGCGACTCGTCGGCCGGCTCGGTGTGTTGGTGCGGCGCCGACTACGCCCAGCTGCTGTGCCTCAGCCACGACGAGGGGCTGCACCTGTGGGATCTGGGTCAGCTGGACACAGACGAGCCCCTCACCGTCTTCAGCACCGCCGACGCCCGTGGCGTGGCTCTGCTGGCCAACGGGGGAGGCGTTGATTACCTGGTGGGGGGCGGGTGGTTGGAGGAGGCCCAGAAGCTGCTGGTGGTCGGGGGGGAGAACAGCGGGGATCTCCACCTGATGGAGTGTGACGGTGGGGGGCTTCGCCTGCTGAGGACCCTGGGGGGCGGCCACGCCTCCACGGTGCGCTGCTTCCTATGGGACGCGGCGGGGGAGGCTCTGGTCACCGGGGGAGAAGATGCTCAGCTGTTGCTGTGGAAACCAGGAGGGGAGGAGCTCAGCACAGGGAAAAGGAAGTCGATGAAGTCCGAATCAGCGTTGAGCCTCAAATCCAGGCCGCATAAAAAACACGGCTACCAGAAAGAAAAGAAGGAAGCCAGACAAGCCGCCGTGTGAGTCGTACTGACTGGGCTCTGGGGGGGGGGCAGCTCTACATTTGAGTTGTGAGAGAAAACATATTTATTCTTGATGTCGACACATAAAGAGTATTGAAGGTTTGGTCACATTACATTAAAGTCCTAAATAATTGCGATTTAACAATGTAATTGAGTCTTGCAGTCATATTTAACAATATTTATTATACAGCTATAAAACAGAGCTCCTGCTTGTGGCCCTCAAGGTGCTCCAGAAGGTTGGAGATCTCATCCTGGATGTTGATGGGTGCGCCATCTGCCCATCCTCTGAGGTCCTTGGTGTAATCCTGGACTCCACCCTCTCTTTCCATACTCAAAACAAATCCATCACCAAATCAGCCTTTTTTCATCTTAAAAACATCTCCAGACTCTGACCATCACTCTCTGACTCAGTGGCAGAAACCCTCATTGACGCTTTCATAACCTCCCGTTTGGACTACTGCAATGGAGCCCTGTCTGGGGGCCCCAGCAAAACCCTAGACAGTTTCCAGTATGTCCTAAACTCTGCCGCCAGGGTCCTCACCCACACCAAGACCTGGCAGCACATCACCCCAACCCTAATCTACCTTCACTGGCTCCCAATTAAGTCCTGCATCACATATAAAATCCTCCTCACCTACAAATCCCTCCATGCCCTGGCCCCACAGTACCTCTCTGACCTCCTCCCTCCATACACCCCACGCTGTCCTCAGACGCTGGCCTACTCTCCATTCCCCACACCAGACTCTGTAGCTTTGGAGACAGAGCCTTTAGTGTTGCAGCCCATCCCTCTGGAACACCTCCCTGTACATATCCTGAAATACTACATCCCTGGACATATTTAAAAACTCCTGAAGCACCAGCTGTTCACCACAGCCTACAACCTCCTTCAGCTCCGCCACAGTCATTCTGTAAAGTGTCCTTGGGTTTCATGAAAAGCGCTAGATAAATAAGTTATTTTTATTATTATGTGAATGTGTAATAACACAGCCTATGAAGTAAACTGCACCCCTTAAGTGCCAACAACTAGCATAGCTTTAGCTCAACAGTCCAACCAATAATGAGTTATATAATTACAAACTGGCATATCTAAACAAAATCAACAATTACCATCAACATCCATACCCCTTCATACCCTTTAATTTTATTACTGAGCTCTTCAAGAGAATTAAATGAAAAACACTATGCTTTTTACTAAAAAGAATAAATATAAAGTGGGAATTTCAAAATAAAAGTGCATCTTAAAGATGATATTTATCGATATTTTCTATTTGATCATTGAAAATACATATCGATCTAGATTGATGTGTCTTTACACCCCTGATATGTGGTGAAACTGAATGCTGCTTCTCCATGTTTAGTTTAGGTAGCGTGCATGAAGACCTGCATTTCCCTGATCCAGATTCAATATCCAGATACAGATTGCATGTTAATGCAAGGCGGAAAGTAAACTACCCCTGTGTCTCAATTCCGTACTGCATACCAGAAGGTTTGGGGTATGAAGTATGTTCACGCTGAAGACAAAACTAATGCTCAAGGATGTAAACTACTCAGAGCAACCCCAGGAAGATCTCCGAAAAACAAAACAAATCAAATCAACAAGTACCAGTACCCCTACCTCTAAGTGTTATAACCAGTATATATTATTAATAGGATTTTCTTTATACCAAACAGGCTGTATATCATGTCTTATTGGGGAAAAACCAAGCAATTCTATCAGGCACTGACACACACACAACCTCACACACACACACTTGACCTCCGTGCCGAGTTTCAGCCTCCTAGGGGGGTGAAAAATCACGGCTGCTAAAGTGTGGGGAGATATTTGTCGGCCAACAGAGCGTGCTATAGAGCCACTGGTCCTAGAAAATGATTTGTTGGTTCCTGACAGTACACAACCATGAAGTACATTGACTTCTTGAATACTAACTGAAAAAAAACAATATACTGTGAATCTCAATGTATGGTACACACTGTATACTTAGTCGTACTTGTCATGGGGAGTTGTTCTTTGCTGCTACTACTACTACTACTACTGCTGCTACTATTCCCTACAGAAAGAAATGTTCTTCTGGCATAATATTCAATTCAGGCCATTGGAGACCACGTTTACTTGGCATTGTTGGGGATCCTTGATTTACATTTAGAGCAGCCCAGATTATTATGGGATGGATGCAAATGTAGCAGATTTGTCAACTAAACAGTCCAGTGTTTTCCCTAGGTTTGTGGAAGACTTAGGTGCACATATTTGGCGGGGGGGTGTTGCGTTTTTCAATTTAAAAAAAATACAATTATACATCATTTAGGACCATTATTATTACCACCACATCTGTATCTAAAACATCGGTAAAGATGGAGAAGACGATAGAAAAATAACATTTAAAAAGCGTACACACCAAACTTGCTAAAGAAGTCTACAGGCACCAACTCCAATGATCAGATCTGAGAAGAGCCATTGAGTTAGTTTTGATGCTCACGTTGATTTTACATTCATTTGGCTTAAAGTCTTCTAATAGCAGGGGAAACCCTGTATTCATTCTGTGAAGTTAGTATGGTATTGGGACATAGCTGAGATTTCTCTGACATTTTCATTTTTAAATTATAATTTTTTACTAATTTGTCAAAATGTCCATTATAGTGAGCTTTTGTTGTTGTGATACTATTTCTCTTTTAAAGCTGCCGCAGGGTGACTGCTGCTACTGCGTCCCATGGTGGAAGTCACGGGAGCAGCTCATCACAGCAGGATCGTGCTGAGGGAGCAGCTTTCGCTCTCAAATAGCAAAGAGTGGAATAACATGATTGGCAGTGCGAGTGTGTGTGTGTGTGTGTGTGTGTGTGTGTGTGTGTCTGTGTGTGACTCCAGGGAAATCCTGCAGGGTTTGAGGCTGTTCTTTATTTACATTAGAGACATTAAAGTGTGGTGATTCACACCTCCTTCTAATGAAACAGAACATATTTACATGGTGATGAGAGGCATTGCATTATGAAATGCACATAACAGAAGAGTGTTATACAGGAGATTCCTTCTGGAAGAGATGCACTTCTATGATTGAAGCAAATATACACTATTTTCCAAATCATACTAGCAGACAGAAGTATGCATTTCAGTTAACAACAGTTATAACTTTGTTACATTTTTGATAAGACTACAAAAAGAAATCAATCTGCTGCAGTTAAAATCAATCTGGCATAATATTCAATTCAGGCCATTGGAGACCACATTTACTTGGCATTGTTGGGGATCCTTGATTTACATTTAGAGCAGCCCAGATTATTATGGGATGGATGCAAACGTAGCAGATTTGTAACATTCTTTGTGTGAACTCTACTCCAGCAGACTATAACAAAAGTAGGTTTCGAGATTAGTAATGCTGTTTATGCCACATTCCTACCCTACCTATGTTATGTCATTTAAAAATAGTAATCAGACAATGTGTGGCTGGCAGGAGCCATCCTCAACATTTGTTGTGTTATTATTTCAGAATGACAAAGTCAGTTGGAGATCAATTTGATATAAAATAGGGTGTAGGCTTTAGATGAAGGTGTTTTTCTTTGGCAACTATTATGTTTTTCCCAAATGATGGGACAGATTTTTAGGCATTCTAATATAAAATGGCTTGAAAAATTGTGCACATATGCTGTAAATGGGGAGAAAATCTCCCTGATCCCCCTAAATTTGGGCTGAGCCCCAAATGTTTTAAACGTTTGGCACCGCCCCTGGTAGACTTATATATTATATAGTTATGTAACTCTCTTTCTGCTAACATATCCCTCTCTAATCTCGGGGCTTGCACAGAAATCCACAACCAGGCTTCCTTCACACCGCGCTGCTTCGGCTCCGCAGCGGGCTGGAAATATAATCAATGTACAGTAAAGCTGGGTCAACTCTGCCGTCCAAGTGCGGGTAAAAAAGTGTAGAAGCGAAGGGCTGGGCCCATGGCCTCGGACAGGTTTAGCCTCATTCCTGCGCGCTGTGTGGCGGAGATACTCCGCGCACACTGCTTTCTGCCTTTCCTTGTCCGTTCTCCTCCACCTAACCGGCGGATTCAGACCCTCGTTTCCCTCTGCACTCTGATTGACACCGCCTCTTGTCCAATCACAGCGCTTGACATTGCTCACGGCAGCCAATCGCCGTCGTACGTCGATCTTAACCCGTCAAGCACGCTGCTGTGCATGTCTGTTATTTGTGCCAGTGTTGACAATAGGGTGAAAAAGAAACAGCCCCGAATCATAAACGAGCTAAGGAAAACACCAAAATCCAGGGGTTAGGGGAAGACAAGCGATTGAATCATTAACAGGAATGTAATTGCGTTATCATAATCGTTTTATATAGCCGTATTTTGTTATTAATGGGAGTTTGAGGATTATTCCGTTGGAAGGAAAAAGGTACTCGTGGGTTTGGCTGTTTGAGGCCAGATCTTCCTGCTGTTTGCACCGAGCTGGAGGTAGTCTCACAGCTAGATAGATCTCCAAACATAGGATAACTCCTCCGCCGCCGTCTCCGTTGCGAACCACAGAGGATCAAGGTAAAGTACTACGTTTGGAGAGCTAACAGCCACTCGGTCGGCTGCAGCTTGTCGGGGTCGGGACTCGGGACTCGGGACGGTGTGTGTTTCCCAAGTCGGTCTGTCAGTCTGTGAGCGCTAGCTAACGGTAGCAGCATTAGCACTGCCCCCTGTATTTACATCTGGGATGATGGGTGATCGCCCAAGTCCGCCCAGGTAACGTTATTTTATTAGCACACATGCTTATTATCCATTCAATGTTTTCATATCAGCTAGATGCACTGAAAGCTAGCCGGTGGTGGCTAATAAGCTAAGGCTACATGTTCAACTTGAGCTAACCCGCGATAGCCGTAGCATTAACCAAAAAATGCTAAAATAAAAAACTGAAAGGGTGATAAAAGGCTGCATTGTGTCAATGTTACTAATATGTACGTGTTTTGTGTGCTCTGAGGAGACAACTAGCTAGCTAACGATATAAGCGTTAATAGCATACGCTTTGTAACGGTTTATCGGGAAGCTATCGTTGCTAACGCTAGCTAACGTTAGTGAGGTTATCGCGCTGTCAAGTTTTGAATATTATGCTGCTGCTGGTGCTGCTGCTGCTGCTGCTGCTGCTGCCAGGCCCAACATGGCCAAGCTAACGACAGCTATCCTAAACTAGGCTGGATTTTTGACCCCATGCAGCTGATGGCAAACTTTGCTTCTCTAGCTGATAACAGTAAATATAGGTAACATCAAGTTACACTGTTATGGATATGATCATTATTATTATATTTGGCTTAGGTGGTGGCTTAGTGACTAATGTTTCCAGGGCAGAGCTGATGTCAGGAAAGCATTCGGTACTGGGCAGGGCTGCACGATATGAGAAAATATGCGATATTTAATAACGTTGTTGAATATACTGATGTTGATTTAAAAAAAATGATTTATTGTGCAGCCCTAGTTATGGGCTGGTTGCTTAAAAGGAAAATGCTGATGTTTATTTCTCCATGAGTTGAAAAAGCCCTGTAAATCTGGCCTGAGACAAGTTTAGCTGCCCTGTTTGCTGCTTTGGCTGATAACAGTAAATAAGTAACATCAACTGACACTGTCATGGATATGATCTTTATTATGTTATGTGGCTTAGTGGCTGATGTTTCCAGGTCAGATCTTATACCAGGGAAGCATTCTGTCATGGGTAGGGCTGCACGATATGAAGAAATATGTGATAACGGTGTTGCATGCGAACAAACAGATGTTAAAGTGTACTCAGTTCTGCCTTTCTGCTGCTTTCAGTAAACTGCTAAAATACAAGAAACGGCTTGTTGAATTAAAAAATGGAAAGGAAATTATTTGCAACATTATTTCATTGAACAAATTGAACATTGAACTGAACCCAAATGAATGAAAATTACATTTTAAAGTCCAGTTTTCTAATGATAGTCTCTCAACAAACAAAACACCCATGAGTGTCTTTTGCAATGTGTTTATTGCGCAAGTTGATATTGCACTGACGATTTAAAAAAAATATTTTGTTTGTGTGCAGCCCTAGTCATGGGCAGGTTTGCTTAAAGTAAAATGCTGACCTTCCATGGGTTGTAAAAGTCTTTTGAGTCTGGCCTGAGACAAGTGTAGCTGTCCTGTCAAGTGAAGCCAACTGTCAAATGTGTGGTGATAATTTGATATGAGCTTATACTGTGTCTGACAAACTCTAAAAATGCCACCGCTCTGTCTTGTTTTCTTGTACAAGCCAACATAGTGTCACAACACTGGCATTCCTAGATTCCTAGTACCTGTAGTAAATGAGTAAAATACTACTGTAACAAGGTTATTTAAAATAAGTTCAAAAATAAATGGTGTGTGCGAGCATGCGAGTTTTGGTGCTGTCACGCTGGTTGATCTTCAAGGTTTTTGAATGTCACACGATGTTGAGGGCAGGTCCTGGCGCTGCTGGGAGAGCTTAACATCCAATGTCTCCTGTGTTTATGATGACACTGGTGCAGTAACTGCCTCCTTCCTATCAACTCTGTATTGTGTGTGTGTGTGTGTGTGTGTGTGTGTGTGTGTTGTGTGAGAAAGTTGCTAAGTCCATTTGTTCTTGACTGTGTGGACAGTGTAATTATGCCCTGAATGAATCCTACCAATTAGACGTCAGATTGCAGCATTCAGTCAATAATAGCAACAGTTGACTTTCCGAAGAAGTGAGTAGTAGAAGGGTTTGAAATGGTACATCTGGGATTTGGACTGATGCAATTAGTGCCGGGACCACTTATCCGTTCATCAGTAACCCATGGAATTGATATGTACAATAACCTGGCCTCTTTGTTGCGCACGAATCGTTTGTTGCCGTGATAGGCATGAAACATGCTTGGTTCTGGCTCCTGGAGTCGGTTAATGGCTGCAAATTTAGCCTGAAATTGATACATTTCTCTAAGGACGTTTCCTGTGTTTGCCATGAATGATGCATTGTAGCGCCCCTTTTGTAATCACAGATACTGAATATGAATCTGTTTTTGTGTGTGTGTGTGTGCACAATGCGCAGAGCTGAATCATGACATCATGCAAAAGTTTAAGGAGCTGATGGGATAACATTTCATTGGAATTGTACCTCATACAAACGTGACAGACAAAATGGATTGATTTGAAGTAGTAGTCCCCTGCTAAAATCAGAATATGTTCTGTCTTCTTAGTCATCAGTGGTAACAAAGTGGACATCTTTGGCTTTCAAACTGTCAGGCGGCCAAAACATAGTGGACAAAGCAAACTTTATAGATCAAACAATTCATTCTTTAATCAAGAAAATAGCCTGTCGATTAATTGATAATACCAATGATCGTTTATTGCTGCCCTAATAATATCAGTGGTCAAATAACCTGGCGTCCTAATTACTCACATGGCCAGTTGCAAGTCTTTAACCCCATATATTATCTATTTTAGTTTCTTGTGTTAGTCATTATGAAAGATGCTTTCTCATTCACCTCTGCAAATACATCTTAGCGCCACCGTGCCCGGGTTGGCTCAGTGGGTAGAGCAGGCGCACATATACATAGAGGTTTGTTCCTCAACACAGAAGGTCCAGGGTTCGAGTCCAACCTGTAATGATTTCCTGCATGTCTTCCCCCCCTCTCTATCCCCTTTCTCACCTAGCTGTCCTGTCCATTAAAGGTGGAAAAAGCCCCCAAAAAATAATACTAATAAAAAAGTGTCACAGAGGCTCTGGGAGCTGGTGATCGTTAGTTGCAGGACCAATTTCCACAAGTCCTCAAACTGTTGTAGTGGAGTGAAATCAGGAGTGAATGCCCCTTACCTGCTGGTACCATGAGTGAAGATGAAGTATTGCAGTAAGGGAGCCCATTCATTCATTCATACCCAAAGTTAGTTTGGCTTTTGCAGCTGTTTTGAATTTCGGACCACAGGCGAGAGATCCTTGAACTTTCCTCCTGCCAGCCTCTTTACTTGAAGGTATCTGCAGAATTGGGGGTGGCAGTAGTTCAGTCCGTAGGGACTTGGGTTGGGAACCGGAGGGTCGATGGTTCAAGTCCCAGTACGGACCACAGTACAGAGTGTGGATTGGTAGCTGGAGAGATGCCAGTTCACCTCCTGGGCACTGCCAGGTGCTCTTGAGCAAGGCACTGTATCCCCCCAACCGCTCAGGGCGCTGGTCCAGCACTGTCAGCCCCCTCACTCTGACATCTCTCCATTTGTGCATGAATAGGTCCTGAGTGTGTGTGTGTGTGTGTGTGTGTGTATTTCATGCCAGTGTGTAGTGATTTCTAACAATCAGTGTAAATTGTAATTTCCCCACTGGGGATCAATAAACAGTATAAATTATTTATTAATTATTTATTTTATTTAGAAGAGTGACATGACACTGTCATGAAGGTGTCATAAACATTATGAACAAGTCATAAACCTTTATGACATAACGCTTCTGTAAGTGCCATTCGGTTTTTGTCATGACAAGTTAGAGTTCATGTCTCATGACAGTGTCATGTCACTCTTATGTAGATACCTTCAAGTAAAGAATTTTTTTTTTTTCTATCTCCCATGTGTGTATTCCTGTACGTGTTTGTTCCCTCACTTCACTTCTGCCTTGCCGTTGCCTATTTGTTGACTTCCTGTCGAACAGCAGCTCCCTCCCTCCCTCCCTCCCTCCCTCCTTCCTCTTCCTCCCTTTCTGTTGCTGTCCCTGTTGTCCGCCGTGCCCCCACCTCTCGTCTTCCCCCTTGTTCTTTAATCCCACCCTCCTCGGGCCTGTTCGGATGTCATCTGGTCTCTTATGTAAGAGGCATGGGAGGGGAATGGCTTTGGTGCTGGGCTGCCATGCGCCTGACCAGCCGCCGTAGTCTTGCTCTCCCTCATGTGTTGTGGTGGCACCGGAGTGTTTTCGCCATTAGCCGGCTGGACCGAAAAAGAGAGTGAGAGAGCGATAGAGAGAGACAGTGAGGGACTGATGGTACATGGGGATTCCAGTGCCCCTTTGCACAGGTAAGCGGAGCTCTAGTTTGTACATTTTTAGGATTTTTCGGAGGTGGAATGATTGTAGTTTTTCCACTGGTGGCATTCACCAGGTGGCGAAAGCATAGAAGCATTAACAGCTCTTCAAATAGTCGTTGTTGCCATTGGTGATGCAGCAGGCAGAAACTGAGAGTGACTCAGTGATCGAGATGTACAACTTCACCGATGCGTCCTGAAATGTAGCAGACAGTGTGTGTTTGATCAGAGCTGAATGAAGCTGACTGGCTGTATTAAGTCACCCTTGCAGAGATTTAAGTTGTTTCAAGATGCAGTGTGGATGTAAGGGATAGTATTTCAAAAAACTGCCTTCTTAGTCAAAAGTCATTTTATTTCGAAAGCCCCAAATCACAAACTCGATTAATCTGCTGATGCTTTTCATGTTAAATAGATTAATTGCGCTGTCTAAAAATGTTTAAAAAACAAAAATGTTGTCCAAGTTGACGTGTTTTAAATGTCTTTTTATATCTAACCAACTGTCCAAAACTCAAAGATGTTCGGTTGTTAATGATATAAAACGGAGAAAAGCAGCAAATCCTCACACTGGAAAAGCTGCAACCAGAGAATGGATGGTGTTTGTGCTAAGACAAATGAATAAAACAATTATTTAAATAGTTAGTTTCCTATCCATCAACTAATTAATCAACAAACAAATAGTTTCAGCTCTGTGTCACCCCCTCTAGCCTACTGTCAGACCCTGAGTTTGGATCAACTCCCTTTTAGCCTGTGTGGGAAACAATATTTTGATGGCAGCTGCTGCTCGCCACCATCATCACAACATCTCCGTTGTGGATTGAACGGTTTCCGGTAACACAACCTGATTGTCTAAAGGTGTCCAAAAGTGTGTACGTCAGAGCTCTTCCACTATAAGCCATTAATCTCACAGTGAAGGTGATTTTCAGACACTCTGGCCTGCCTTGTCTGGTCTTTGCGAGGCTCAGCTGCATGCACACACACACACACACACACACACACACACACACACACACACACACACACACACACACACACACACACACACACACACACACACACACACAGAACAGGTGTTGAGGTATCAATTAGCAGTTTGTTGTTGTTATTTTCACTGAGGCTTGAGATGCTGTTGGGACCCATTTTGTATGGCATTTGAATAGTCTTGTGCCAAAGGTTGAAAGGCAAAACTGTCGACTAGGGAAGCAAATTACATTTTTGGTTCACATACTTTGTATTCAGCCAGTTTCTTTTTTACCGCCACAGCAGGATCTACAGATTAACAGAGAGTCAGCTGCCAGACTTGCTGTTGGAGCCACCGATCAGACAGATCAGTGTTCAGCTGGAGGTATTTTCCCACCGTGCTGATGCCCAACAGAAGCCATTCACTCAGATGATCATTACCAGCGGTGTGGTTATGAAAGGGAAGACCATTTGCGGTGTTGACAGATGGCTCTCTTGTCATCTCCATGTAATTGGTTTTGTCATATGTGAATCTGTGTCTGTAGGGTGTAGTCGTAGTAAATTAATAAATGGTAACCCTGAGCATAGTGAAAGGAAATCAATTTAATTGTGACAGATTATATTTTTTGAGACATGTTTAGGGCTTCAACCAGTATTTCATTATTGATCAGTAAAATATTGAAGAACACCGGCCACAGGTTTGTGGCGCCTAATGTGATGTCTTATACAACTATGCAAAAATATTTAATTTCTAAGTATACATTCAGGTTTTCCCTCAGTGTATTGCAGGCCTGGTGGCCCACCGGGCCTAAGTTGCCCCCCACCAGGCCTAAGCCACTGGGAATTATTTTTTTTAAATCTAGTTTTAAGATATATTAGATATATAAGACATATTTTCAAATCTCCAGTTAGCTTTTAGCACTGACTTAATGTTGGGCCCTATGGAATCTATCTTTTAGCTTTTATAGCTTTTAATTCTCAATTTGGTGATTCCTTCGACAGTCCTGTTATCACAGACACTATTGGGCTCTACATTAATGTTGCTGTGAGTTTAAATTGGCTTTTTTTGCTAGATGATTTACTATTTATAGGACTAACCAAAATTGTCTACAATGTGGTAATCATTTTGTGTTGTATAGTGGAGGAGCCCTGCCTCAGCTGAAAGAAAGAGAGCCTCTGCTAACTCAGTAGACTACTACCTTTAGTGTAATTGAGTGGGCCGATGGTTTAAACCGTCATCTTGTAACTACATTGTTTGTGTCGCAGCGATTAATCAGCAGCGCGTTGCAATGTCTGGGGAAAAAGGAAAACTTTGTTGTGAGTTAGGAAAGTAGGGCACTTTGGCTAACCAAATTTCCAGGGGGAAACCAAGGAAACTAGAAAGAAGGAACAGTCACTACTTATCACAAATATGTCATTGGTGCCATGCCTGTAGCATACTACATGCTGTGCGTGCGTGCGTGCGTTCATGTGTGAGAGACTGTTCCTTCTTTCTATTTTCCTTGGGGAACACCCTGCTTGTAGGGTCCAGATATGGGTCTGGAAGAGAAGGATTTAGAAATTTCTTGGTCCTGGTACATTTGAGAGTTGTCTTATTCTGATGTTAGTCACTGATAACATATTGTTTTATGAAAAAGCCTAGGGAGTGAAGGCAAGATGATGTAAATATGCACAAATCACCCTGAAAATAGGACAAAAAGACTTTCAACTGCTTATTAATCACACTTGTCAGTCTTGATTATTATCTTCCTCCTCTTACAGTCGTATCACATCAACACCCTGATGATCTCTAAGCACAGATGGACACCATGCCACTCTGCTGTCATTAATCACTGTTAAAACTGCTGTGTACTGTACATGATGATGGACGATCAGCTGGGCAGCCTCGATGGCTTGTAAAAGGCTTTCACTGTCTACTAGGGCTCTCCATATCCTCAGGCAGCTGTGTCCGTGTGTGTGTGTCCGTGTGTGTGTACTCTGTTATATACGAGGCCTGCTGGACATTCTGTACGGCTGCCTGTGTGACTTTGACGGAGCATTAGAGATGCAGCCAGCGCAGAGTACGGCCTGCAGCATCGCATTCACGTCTTATTACATAACCCTTTCTGCTGGAGTTCTGATTCATTTCTTCTCAGGCCTTCATGTCATCCAGCTGAGTTAGTGTGGACTGGACCAGGACATCCGTGTTAATCATTAGATAATATAGACCTTTTTAATGATCCCCAGTGGGGAAATTCGGTTGTTGCAGCAGTACAACAAAAACACCATACATAAACAGATAAGTATAGAAAGTAACATAAATAAATAATAAGAGGTGCATAAACTAAAATGGAATAAAATAACTGAGAATTTGGAGACACATGACGTGATAAAGTGACAATGGTGTGATTAATAGCAGCAGAGTCTTAATATAATAGAATATATTTCAAGGGTCAACGAAACATGTTCACATTCTATAATATGGTGTATTATAAAATAGTGATGGAACATGAGACATAGTATACGGTGCAGTAGTTTTATAGTATATGCTCATGCTAAAATGCTAATTGTCACGTCCACATGTGAAGTTGTAATAGTTGTGGTAAAGTTTTCAAAGCGTGATGAGCATCACAGTGTGTCTCGGCTGATCTATCAGCAGATGGCTCTTTGGCGGCTGAAAACTAATCTTCACTTTTTATTTTTCGATGCGTCTCCTCATGGGTGTGGTTCAGAAAAGTAGTTTAGCAGTAGTTGGCAGTGAAAAGTGTGACTTCCGCTGCGGCATGTGTTTTGTTGTCTGTCTGTTAGAATTTTTTTTTAAAGATGTAATCAGGAGCAAACACACAGCAGTGGACCTTTCCTCAGCTTCCTCCCACTATGGCCTCGCAGCCACAGCTCTATTGTGTGTGTGTGTGTGTGTGTCCGTGTGTGTGTGTCCGTGTGTGTCCGTGTCCGTTGGCTGGTTTTGTGGTTTGTGTACTGTAACCAGGTCTGACCTGAAGCCTAAGTAGTCTCCCATGCTGGGGAAATGAGGCTATGGCTGCACAGGTTTGTTGCGAGACTAATAAAATGCTGGAGGAAGGTAGACTGACACAGAGCTAAAATGTTAGTTTTTGCTTTCTTGAGCTCACTACCAAAAAAATGGCTGTGGAGCTGCATGATAATGGCTAAAAATGTGTATTTGGGCAGCAATGTTGAGCAACAAGAAACTGATCATTTTCACAACTTTTAATTTGCATTCCCATGGAGCCCCAAAAATAAAGTGAGATTATAAAATAATTTCATGAATTGAAACTTAAACTCAAAGGGGGGGGGGGGGGCACTGACAAAACCACTGGCATAAAAAGTGTCATTACGAAAATGGCAATATGAATTGATGAATGTTATTTTGAAATCAAAATGTCTTTTAATAAAAAAATAACCCAAAATGAAACCCCTCTTGTCATCAAAATAAAAATGATGACATTTAATTTTTACATTTTATAGTAATGAATAGAGTTTTAGTAATTTATCAACTAATTTCACAATTTATTTTGTCATGATTTGTTTAATATTGAACACTTTGGGCCTCCATACTGTACATGCAGAAGGTCCTAAGTCGACAGTCTCAAGTTATTGAAACTTGAAGCAACTTTGCCAATGGAGTTCCTTTTAACAAGACTCAAGTTCCAAGGATAAACATTTGTTTTTACATGAATACTGCCTGATTTATAGGTATTAAATATCCTAAAATTGATATTCAGAAATCCACATCAGTTGAAGCCCACTTTCAGTTCTGTAAAACTGTCAATACAATAACTGTGGTTTACAACCTCCCCTCAGTGAACTGAGCGCTCTCTAAACACATGTCTAATGCCAGAGTGTTAACCACTCTCTACCCCCCACCCCCCCCCACCCCTTTGTGTGTTTCTCCTAGCAGGGCTATGTCCTCGGCAGCCACCACATCTCCATCTGTGGACAAAGTGGACGGATTTTCACGGAAGTCTGTCAGGAAGGCCAAGCAGAAGCGGTCGCAGAGTTCGTCCCAGTTCCGCTCTCAGGGCAAACCCATCGAGCTCACGCCCCTGCCACTGCTCAAGGGTAAGAGGGGAGAGGGGGGGGTGTGTGTGTGTGTGTGTGCTTGAGTCCAAGTCAAGTCTCAAGCCATCTGATCTGTCCCTAACACTGCATTGTTAAATCTTATGAATTCAGAGCATGTCCTGTAGCTACCATCCATACGTACAGTATCAAAATCAGTTTTAATTACTAATGTTAACTATCATTTTAGTGATCAATAATTAGCCTGTGTCTATGTTATCTCCTTACATATACCTACGCTCTCCGTCTCTGCTAGATTGGGAATGATTGAGATTTCTCTTGGTTGTCTTTGAAGACTTAGGAATCATTCTTTGGGTTTAAACAAGCCTTAGCTGCTTGAGGTCCCGACCCTCAGGTTGGGAACCACTGACCTAGAACTCGATTGATTACAACAGATTTCCCACACCTTTTATTTTGTGGTGCATGTTTTTGTGATGCTTTATTATTATGGACTGGAGATGGCAGCTACCTTCTGACATGATACTTACTGTATTGTCTCTGAGGAACACCAGTGTGTTACTAAGCAGTGGAGTGTATTCACGTGTACACGGCACACTGCAGGTCAAAGGGAATTGGGCGATGTGTGGTATGCCCTTGGGTGTGGTAATACACAATGAGACACCCCATTCACGTTTCACACCGCAGTGGTGTGGTTTGTTGGTGACAGCAGGAATGCTGCCACACAGAAACCAGACCGATCCGTCACCTGTCAAGAGCTTTAATGGAAAAGCACTTCCTGGCTCCCTCTACGGCGGGGCTTATAATCAGGACAGGAAGGGAACTCTGAGCTCTCTCTGTGTTTATAAGGTTAAAGTGTGTGTATTTGGGCGTGTGTGTGTGTGTGTGTGTCTAAGTTCACGCTGCACTTACACTTGCTGCCCTTATGTAAACATCTACATGATACAAGCACACATAGCACACCTGACCTCCACCCTCATACACACACTTAAGCCCAATTTATAGTCCTGCGTTAAATCTAGGCCGTAGGTGCACGCCGTAGCCTGACGTGCACCTCTCAAAAAAATGTAACTGCACGTCACGGCAACGCAGACCGTAACTGTGATTGGTCCGCTCGGCCGTGGCTTGGTAGCGACTCATTTCCTGGTTCTCCTTCTCCATCAACAACATGAAATCAAGGAGAGGGTTAAGTTCTCCTGCTCCAGATGTTCCACCGTGGTCAGAAAGAACAGGGGAGACACTTTGTTTAATTTAAATTGCATTGCATTGCAATTACCTCTTTACAACTTTGGCAAGCTTTGCACAGAAAGTGTGGCATATTTTCTCCATGCTTGCTTTTTGACTCGCTAGATGATTTCTTTTTTCACGGTGTTGGATGATTCTTTATCTTGTCATCTAAGATTGACAGTTTTTTTACAACAACAAATGTGTAGTCACGTGTTAGTATGCTGACAATCACACTCTTTTCTCTTTAAATTGATGAACAAATGGTAGATGTGAATGGTGATTCAGATGTCTGGAACCAGGTTTAACCTGTTACCTCGTGACTCAAGTGATTTCTCATTCGTTCAAACTTGATTTTTGTTTTTTGGGAGAAGTGACAGCCTTGAGCTTAATTTATGGTAGCCGCGGCGTCAAACATCTGTATGATTCTTCATGTACAGACCACAGGGAGTCAAACATCTGTATGATTCTTCATGTCAGACCACAGGGAGTCAAACATCTGGATGATTCTTCATGTACAGACCACAGGGAGTCAAACATCTGGATGATTCTTCATGTACAGACCACAGGGAGTCAAACATCTGTATGATTCTTCATGTACAGACCACAGAGAGTCAAACATCTGTATGATTCTTCATGTACAGACCACAGAGAGTCAAACATCTGGATGATTCTTCATGTACAGACCACAGAGAGTCAAACATCTGTATGATTCTTCATGTACAGACCACAGGGAGTCAAACATCTGTATGATTCTTCATGTACAGACCACAGGAAGTCAAACATCTGTATGATTCTTCATGTACAGACCACAGGGAGTCAAACATCTGTATGATTCTTCATGTACAGACCACAGGGAGTCAAACATCTGTATGATTCTTCATGTACAGACCACAGAGAGTCAAACATCTGTATGATTCTTCATGTACAGACCACAGGAAGTCAAACATCTGTATGATTCTTCATGTACAGACCACAGGGAGTCAAACATCTGTATGATTCTTCATGTACAGACCACAGGGAGTCAAACATCTGTATGATTCTTCATGTACAGACCACAGGGAGTCAAACATCTGTATGATTCTTCATGTACAGACCACAGAGAGTCAAACATCTGTATGATTCTTCATGTACAGACCACAGGGAGTCAAACATCTGGATGATTCTTCATGTACAGACCACAGAGAGTCAAACATCTGGATGATTCTTCATGTACAGACCACAGGGAGTCAAACAGCCTTAAATACGTGTTCAGAGAGAGACACCACTCTGGGAGAAGAAGAAATCTTTTGCTGGAGAGAGTGGAAAATCATGAGAGATGGTTTTGTTAAAGCTAAAAAAAAACGGCCTCATGTAAAGAGTTCTTCACAGTGTTACAGGCAGACACATTTAGATTTGGAGATAAACAACAGTCATGCTAATGATTAGGAGAGATAAATGTAATGTTTGGTGGTACGTCGGTGTTTGTCATGGATGGGTTTACTACTGTTGCCAGGCAGCCTGCTTTCCTTTACTTCCTCTCTCTTCTTCTCTACTTCTTCTTGCTCATTCACAGATTATTTAGTTTGTACGCCCTGCAGAGAACAATGCGTTCAGCATAAACGTCTCCGTGCTCCATGCTCCAGCATGCTCGTAGCGCGCGCACCATCTACGGCACGGTGTCGCGCTCAAGTATACCCAACGCTTTAGTATTTCTGTATTTTCAAAAGCTGTGATTTGGTTGGGAATTTGAATAGCAAACAGTTGAATACCTCCAATTTAAGTGGAAACTATATCAAAATAAGCACTTTGATTAACTGCAGCTCTACCAACAATTTGTTTAATGTATTGTCGCCATCTGAGTAGTATTCACTACAGTATTATTATTATTGTGTATTTGTACAATGAGCACAGTGCGATATTTCTAACCAGACAGAATGTACTTTGAGGTTTTTGTCATAGTCTAAGTTTGTCTTTCATTTATTTATCTGTGGCTCAGTGACTGAGCCGGCACATGGTCAGCCTTTTTTCAGCACTTCCCTGCTTCAGTTTCACATGTTTACTTCACATTCACACAGATCCAAACATTTCTCACCTCCTCAGTACAGTCCCAGTCTGCTGCTTCTGACCGACTTGAGTCGCTTCAGGAGGTGCGTCACTTACAACAGAGTCAGGCTGTCCTGAATTAGAAACGCAGTCGGACACATCCCGGATAACAGATTTCATTGCTCGGTGTTATTCCCTGTCTGCTGCTTCCGTACTGTATTCTGTTTCTGCAGAGACATACTGTACGTTATGAAGAAAAACAGTTAACTGCGCTTTTAAGGCACGGCATCAGCGGTGTTTAGTTTTGTGTGAGGCTAGTTTTGCATTGCCAGACCTAGTCCACACAGCATTCTGGGAAGGGAGAAAAATGTGCTCTGGTTTATTGGCATTTCTTTAAACCAATCACAATCATCCTGGGCGGTGCTAAGCACCAGACGGAGCCACTGTGCCTCTGCTAAATAGTCTCAGGAAGGAACTTGTTTTGGTGGAACATGTGTACGTTCAAAAGTTGTTTTAGTCGTGCAACAGATTGGACAGATAGTCTAGCTAGCTGTCTGGATTTACCCTGCAGAGATCTGAGGAGCAGTTAACCATAGTCCTCACAAATCCACCAGAGGTTAGAACACCAACACAAAGACAGAGGAAGGGGACATCAGGCTGAAAATGAGGGACAGAACAGAACAATCCTGGAACTGAAACGTCGTGGATATAGACTAGTGTGAGGCTGGTGCTAAGCCTCTGTATGGAGTGTGGCTGCTGCTGGAGGGTCTGTGTAGAGCAGATATTAAGGTTCTCCCATTATTTCAAACTATATGCTCGTGCTGAGAGTTTCAGTTGGTGGCGTCTGCAGCTTGGTTCCCAGACTTTGAGGAGAGAAGTTTTGGTATGATGCGGTATTACCACTATGCTGTGGCTGGGTATTGTTTGACATTTTTTGTGTTTTGTATTTTTATTTTGTGCTTCTGCCTCGAAAGAAATAAGTTCCCAAATTGCTGAACTATTCCTTTAAACTGTGACAAAAACCTCAGAACAACAACTGTGGCGGCAGTAAAGGAGTCACAGTGAAAAGTTGTATTAGTGTGGGATTATGAGCAGTTACAAGCTGTCTGATGGTCAGAAGTGAGCAGAAACAGCTTCAGCATGCAGTTGTTGAAATGTAAGCATGAAGCAACAATTCACAAAAGTGAATATGAACCGGGTTTTTCTTTTTCTTGAAGAAGCAAACATCAAGAACACCAAGAAGCAACACAACCTATTTTAGACCAGGTGCAGGCACGGTGAGAGCTGGTATATAAAGAGTTTGACTGAGTTTGTAAAGGAGCTCAAGTGTCTCATTTATTTCCCAGGATTTGGCTCCCAGGATACCTTCTATCTGCTCACATGACCACTCTAACCTCTGAGCCTCCCTCCCACTCCCATATATGTCTGCGTTTAAACCAAGTGGAAGAACAACGCTTAAGTTCCCCTCTTCCACTTGTCTGTTGTGAACTTTAAGCCAGATAAACAGCAGACTCTCTGTGACAAATGGCAAAAGCCCTGTGGTGAACCACCGACCATTAAAATGAAATAGGTAAATGAAATCAACCCATGTGGGTGCTGACCTAAGAGGACCATAAGCCATGTGTGGCCTTTAGGTACGCCATAACACTAACTGCCTTTTGCTTCTAGTGCTCTTCTACCTCTAATCTGTCAGCATTATATAACTGACAGGGAGATGTGTATCAGGCAGCGCTGTATTGTGTTGTTAACTGGCTGGCAGTCTCTGAGGTCGCCTCAAGGGGACGTCTGCGGACCGTTACCGGAGCGAATGTACGTTTTAACCGGCTACACCAGCTGCGCACACACGGCGTAGGATTGTGTGAGTCACAGGCGAAACGCTGAGCTTCTGCTTTTGGGAAAAACCGAAACTCTCAAAATAAAAACTGCCAATACGCTCATTCGCAGTCATTAAGTCGTTTCCTGTATATCTGTAGTTTATTTTAAAAGTAATGACACTTTATGATCCATTTCTGTGTCAAAAAGGGCCGCACTCACCTCGCGTAAAATACATAAATAAAAGACTGTCCTATTTTTACGCTTGTAGAGCGGATCTCCGCGGAGCATACGCACCACTACGCTGCTCTCTGCTCGGTGTCTCCAGTTCCATTGATTATAGTGAAAGCGTAGCGTTGGGTGGTCCGCTGCACATACGTGCAATGTAGCCGGCCCGTAAAGTTAAAATGAATCGAACTTTTAAGGCGAGGAACGAGAAGCGAATTGCCTGTATGTGTGGAAAACTCTTTTTTCACTTTATCTCGCGCATCCATTTTAGTTTTTTGGTTTTTAAATATATAGCATAATTATATAATTTAGTCATTCCCCCAAAACAATGGTAGGGGAAACAACATATATATATATATATATTTCAGTTTTTTTTCAAGATCATTTCTACAGTTTCTGCTATTTGTAATGCTTCCTTTTTCTTGTCATTTTAGATGAAAGATTCTTGGTTGTTGTACAGTTTCTCTTTTTTATGTCTCCCATTCCTTTTGAAGTTCTCCTGCCGTCTATAGATTGCTGCATGATTTTTTTCAGGACTGTTTGTTTTATAAGAAAGAGAAGGGGATACAATAGGTATTTTCTTTTATTTCTAGGACACTTTAACTTCCCCTGTTTTTGTAAAAAGGATTTCCTGTTTGCCTGCCTTCTATTCATTTTTAAATACCCATAGAGGATGTTATCTCTTAGCATGGCAGTGGGGATGTGATTTTAGGCCATACCTCAACAAAAACAAACCTGTTCTCCTGCTTGTCCTTCACCTCACCTTTTCTTGATGTGATGCATACTTGCATATTTCTTTCTAATGAAGGAAGCTGCTTTGCTGTGTTACTTACCCTCCGTTTGCGTAATCACTCGGCGTTTGCCTCCCGCCTTGAGGTACACATGTAGCTACGCAGCAGCAGAGGTGGGCGTTGATCTGGACAACTGTACACGGCGCTGTCGGTTTAACAGACTGCAAAAGTACATCATCAAGTTGCACACATCCCAATGGTGACGCACGCACGTCAGTTTCACTTCATACCGAAAGCAACGCCCCAGGTTCAACAGACAGTGGCTCACCTCTGAATTTGATTTCTAATGATTCACAGGACCAATACCTACAAGACATGGCCCAGGATGCACCTTTAACTATACTTTACGGTATTTAGTGACTTGAGGCTGCCTCAGACAAACTCTCAGATTGCAGACGTGTGATTTGGTTTAGCTATGAGTTTTTTTTTCTCCATCCTGCCAGTCAGCTCTCTCTACAAGTCTTGCATGAAAGCTTACTACATGAAAGACTGTAACCTTGCAGTACAGTCAATCCAAGGGACTCTGAAGTCATGCATGAGAGTAGTGAACATGCTCGAACAAGCTAGTCAGTGCCCTATGCGTTAACACCATTGGTTTGGTGTTGTGTCTGAAACCACCAACCTGTTCATAATATCCAACGAGACCCTCAGAGGTTTGGCAGGAGTGCGTGTTTGTTGTGTTATAGAGCAAAACCATAACTCAAATGTACTGTACGTGATCTTTCTTGACAGAGCTGGCATTCTGTCACAAGCTTTAGCAGTACGTCTTTTAGTTTAAATTTCCATCTGCAGCGAAGTAACGACCACATGTCAGTCAGGGTCACGGTGCACAAAATCCTTGTTTCAGTACATGTTTTGGTTTGTGGTTAGGGTGTGGTTTTGGTTTTGTTAGCTTGTACTTTTTGTTTTGTTTATACTGGCCATACTAGCCAAAATGTACATGTGAAGCAACATTATAGCAAGCACTTTGAAACCCTTTAATCGATGCATTCCATTTATGCATTTGCTAATGGTTTAGCATTTTTGGACAACGTTGGTAGCTATTTTCCACAGACATTTTTCGTCTGATCTGTCACTTTTTGTCCAGTGTAGCTGTATATCACTGGGAAACCCCAATATAGAGGTTATCGATAATTGAGACTTTCCAGCTCTGGTTTGTAATTTGGGTTGGCCATAATGACGACACTTACTTACTGTATATGAGCTATACATCCAAAGGCTAACCCAACTAGCAAAGTTTAGCCAACAGACACGTCTGTATTGTACTTCTAGAATTCCCTTTCTGTACATATGCTCATTTTGGCTAATTTGACAGTAATGTTCTGGTTCACTGACTGCAGAACCAAAGGAAGTGGATTATGGAACCAAACATGCTGAACCAAATTGCTGAGGACAAACTGATAGACCTCTACTGTCTACCGTGTATAAAACTGGAGGATACTGGTTTGTATCCAGTACATGGAAGGGGAACTCTGAATATGAATGATGCTGTTCTCACCTCCCTCAATAACTACTGGCAAACTGCCCTTGAGCAAGGCCTTTAATCTCCCAGCACAAGGCTCAGGTTGTACTACACAGCTCCCAAGTAGGACTGTATACAACTTTATGAATGTGAAGCAAAAACAAACAGCATGGACAACCTCAGCCAGAGTCTCCTGAATCAATAAAGGTTAAATTAAAAAGCTGAAAAAGGGGAAATTGGAAGCATTACCTCTTCTTCTTGCCTGGATTTTTTTAATGATTTGTGTGCTGCTGTTACTCGAGCATGTGTACTGTGAAAAGTTTTCTCCAAAGTAATGAACATTTATAAGAGAGAGGGCAGGAATGGAAGGAAAAGCGAGAGAGGTGAAGAGGCTGGCGGGAAACCTGGAGGAAGGATTAGGAGTCCTTTAATGTTCAGCGGTAGAGGAAGGAAAGGAAGAGGAGGGGAGGGAGATGGTTCCTGTCAGGCAAACAAATTCTACTCCTCCTCTGTTTTGGGAATCTGTCCATACCATCCTTCTTCCATTCCCTTTCTCCTCTCTTAACATGCAACATGCAAATCGGCAGCATTGAACCATTTCAAGTTACACGTCATGATGTCAAGATACTACAAGAATCCAAACGTCTTGCAAAATAATTCCTCTTCGTGTTAGATTTAATCCTGGATGTGCCTGGAACTCTCCATTCAAGAGGAAAAAAATGTGGTAAAACCTTTCAGTCAACATGCAGTGTTTCTTTATTTGTTCACATATATTTAGTTTTGATAAAGCTCTAACTTATTACTGTGATTTGAATAATCAGTGCTGACATTTTTAAATGTAAAAACGATGGTTACGATAGAAACAAAGTAAATAAAAAGTTCTAGCAAGCTAAACTCCCTTAAGGCTCTGACACTCCAACCTGACGGCCGACTGTCGGCAGAAAAGCCAGTCGGACTGATCAGCCTCCCCGAGTTGGTCCAAAAAGTACCTCGGAACACACTGAAGAGACGCTGACTTGAGCGTATGTTCTGCGCGTGCGTGAGACGTAATACGTCTCCATAACAGCAGATGGCGCTAATCTGTATTGTCACCCAAAAAATGAAAACCGGCAGCTGATTGGACGAACGCGTCACATGGGTCTGTCTTCTCCTGAATTTCAAAGCCAGAACATAATGGTGGCTCATTCGGAATATGATCTTGTATTTTACGAAAATAGTTAACCGAAACGTGTTTCTGAAAACATTTGAAGAGAGAAATAGGCCATGCAGCTGCTGAATCTTCATTTCAGATCAACAAAGGTCAGTTTGAAAGATTTTCGTCAGATTTTGAGAGGCGTCCGTCACACTCATCCTGCTCATCATTTCCGGGTTAGCTCTCCACCAATCAGATTGGTCATTGAGTCCGACTGCCCACTGGCCAATTCAACAAGTCAAATCGGCCCAAATGAAGGCTGACGGCTCCTCAGACTGACGTCAGCACGGAACACACCGAACAGACTCGGGTCCCCGTGACAGGCGTAAGTGTTCATTACAAGATATGGCCATGAGAAATTTGGTGATCATTGATTGTTGTTTAGGTACATTAAACCACATTAAGCCTTTTTCACGTTAATGACAGGCAGTGTTGTGAACAGAGAGCGTGCAGCCAGCGCAGCAGCAGAGCGGCTGTGTCTGTGTGTGTGTGTGTGTCTGTGTGTGTCTGTGTCTGCCCTGTGGGGAGAGAGATTGTTGTGGATTTTTTGACATCTGTCGCTCAAGAATTATGTGTTATGGACTTTTTTTTAAAACTAAATTGAGCTTGAGGTTTTCAAAAAAAGTGGTGGGTACAAAATGACTCATGACGAAATCTGGTAGGTACGCGTACCCACTGTCTCCACCGAAATCGACGCCTATGATTGCAATATATCGCAGAATATAGCAATATGTTCGCAATAATATCGTATCGTGACATAAGTATCGTGATGATATGGTATCGTGAGGCCTCTGAGTCCCACCCCTAGTGCTAACGCAGATACTGGTGTCGGTCACGCGGCCCTTGCCTTCCACGTCGCAGTTGTTCCTTGAGAGTCTCTCTCTTATGAGCTCAGTTTCAGCCTTGTGTGCATGACGGGCAATTGCAACTAATCGCCAGCCTTTTAAAGTTCTTTTTTAATTCTTTATTTGGCTCAACATAGCTCAACTTCCATTTTCATCATTCATCATTTTTCTGAAGTCCCCCAACTTTAAGGCTGCTATACTAATGATAAATAGATTTTTATAAGCATACATAAAACTAAAATGTACCAAGGAAAGAACTACCCCGGTCGAAGCATAGCTGAACTCATATCTGCCTTTCCCCAAACTAAAGACGTACACAAAACCATCTGAGTAAGTAATCCAACATTTGTTCAAAGTTGAAAAAGTTACCACCAGCCAATTTCTGTTTTACACTTGCCTGTTAGGTCTGTCTGGTAAACTGAAAGGGTCAATTTGTAGTCCATCAAAGTCCGTGTGAGGAAAGTATGAAGATTTGTTAGTGAAAATCAGGTTACCTCTCCTCCTCTTCCTCCTCCTCCCGTGACTGGAGTGGTTTCCTCCTCCCAGCTGTCCTGAAGGTTTCCCCCTCTCCTTCCCCACTGCTGTTAGCTGCTGTGACGTCCACAATCGACCCCTTCCTATCACAGACGCTGTGGCATAAATGAGCGAAAAAACCTGACAAACAGCCTGTTGTTGCGAGCACATCTCTGATTTTACAGCAGCAACCCGGGCTGATGTGGCCCAAATCCATTTTTTCAACCTGAATTAGGTTCCTCTCACGTCTCCGTCTCACGTCCACCTCGGGTAGGAGAACTGATCTGTCTCCGAACCTCTCTGGGCAGCAGCCTTTAAAAAAATAAATAAATGGAGAGGAGCAGAAAATAGAAATAAGAGACTGAGATGTACAATGCTGCGCAGCCCGCCCCTGCCTCTCTCTCTCTCGCTCTCTCTGTGGCTTCCTCTGCTCTCCGTTTGGCCAATGAAGCCCACGGACACGCTGCCTCGTCCCCCTCCAGGGGAAACCTGATCCACGAGGTGTCTCTTTACATTTTTCCAGCCCCACTCGCTACAAACAAGACACAAGAAGGAGCGTGCGTCCACCAAACTTCTGTTGTCCACATGTTTGGCTCAAATCAGCTCACACCGCAACGTTCATGACTTTTGTTTTCTACTGTTGTTGCCCAACAGGGAAAGGAGACCTGAATAAGTGAGTGACAGTATTCATGAATGTGTATGGTGTGTGTGGGTGGGGGGGCGCTTTGAGTGTTAAAGTTAGCCTCTGCTGTCAAGGGCTGTCGCTGCTACCAGCCGCGTGTGTGAGGAAAGTTAGACTTAAAATGGACTGGGAATGGTAACAGAAGACGAGTGTTTTTACCGGCTGAGAGGAGAATGGAACGTTCCCAAGTGGAATGAGTACATTTTACATTTCGGATTGTATGAGGAGGAAGGTGTTTGTGTTGATGTTCTGCGAGGGTGGATTCATTCTGTGAATGGGTTTCCAACCTGTTCTGAATGGGGAAACGATTCCAAAGGAGAACCAAGAGTTTGGTAAGTTTGAAAGTGAAGTTTGGACCTGCTGAGCTTCCATCTGCTTTGCTGTTAAGCACGTGCCAATACACGAGTATAGCGTTTATGACAAAGGGTTGAAACGGCTGATTCTTTTCATTATCAATTATGGTTTTTGATTAATTGTTAAGTCTATAAAACATCCAAAACAGCCTTGTCACATTACCCACAGCTCAAGGTTGGACTTGATAATGTCTTGTTTTGTTCAGCCAAAAGTCTAAAACTCAAATAAATTAATTTACAATGATATAAAAACAGAGACGTACAGATTTGAATGCTGGAACCAGACAGTGTTTGACATATTTGCTTGACAACCCCTATTATAAAAGTTGTTGTTTTTGTTCACTAATCAATCCATCGACTAATCAGCTCAACTCTCTTTTATTCCTTAAATAATATACCTGTAGCAGGATTCAACAGGACCTTTAATCAGTGAGCAAAATGTAAAGTGAGAAATGACAAATTGATTATAGGATGAAGGAATTCTTATCACTTTAAATAGACAATTTGGGTTGTTAGTGCTGATAAGATACCTGAGATTTGGTACGGACACCTAAACAATACATTATCAATACCCCTTTTCTACAAAACCCTTATTTTCATTAAAGAAAAAAAGCCTACTCAAATGTTCTATGAACATTCTGAAATTGGCAACATTCTGATTTTCAGTGAGTAATCTATTAGTAACTAGCAGGGCACGCCCTATCTCACAATGTTAATGCAGTGTCCATTTTTCCAGTTTTCCATTTTCTTGCGGTTATGATCTTCCGACACCACATGAATGCAGCATAGATGCACTCTCACATTAAACGAAAGTGAAAAACATTTTGTCTATCCTTCCCGTCATTCAGATCTGCTCTAAAATGTGATGGGTTCTTATGGCACATGCGACACCCTTCCACCACGTTTCTTAAAAATCAGGCCAGAGGTTTTTCCGTAATCTTTCTGACAAACTGACAAACAAATGGACAAACCGAATCGAGAACATAACCTCCAGAGGCAGAGGTAACTAATCAAAGAGTACAAATCTGGCCTTGAACTGTGGCACTTGATAGTTTTTGATACTGAAAAGTCGGAACCAAAAACGCAACAGTAGGTATTAAGGTTCATAATCGGTGAAATCTAAGCAAAACCAATCCTAATCCAATACAACGTGTGGAGATTAGCAGTTACTGATTAGAGATCGACCGATGCTGGTTTTTCGAGGCCAATACCAGTCAGTAGTTAATACAACCGATAACCGATATTTAGAACCAATATTACAGTAAAATGAAAATCTTTAAGTCAAAATTAAGATTTTGGAATGTTACAAAATCTAACACAAAACTTTGTTTAGATGCTTTGAGCAATTATTTAATAACTGAGAAACTTTCAACATAATACACAGTAGAAGATAGTGAGATAGTGTTGTGGGGGGGCATGAAGTCCGACTCCGTGGTGAGTCAAACCAAAGCAGAGGGACAGATACAGAGCTGTAGCAGAGCCAAAGTAGACCACTTTTTAATTCATTAACTGATTCATTAACCGCTATTGAGCCAGGGCCGATAATCGGTTTATCCCTAGTACTGATGGAGACACGTCTTCTGTCTCGGCGCTTGTGTTAAGGCCCTGACACACCGAGCCGATAATCGGCCGTCTGACAGTCTGGCGAGGTCGGTGACTCGAGTCTGTTTGGTGTGTTCCGTGCTGGCGTCTGTCGGAGGAGCAGTCGGCCTTCATTTTGGCCGACCTGACTTGCTGGCTCGGAGGGCGGGCAGTCAGACTCAATGACCAATCTGATTGGTGGAGTGCTAACCCGGAAATGACGAGCGTGACTAAGCCTCTCAAAATCGGACAAATCTTTTAAACTGACCTTTGTCGATCTGAAATGAAGACAGATTCAACAACTGCACGGCCTATTTCTCTCTTCAAATGTTTCCAGAAACATGTTTCGGTGAACTATTTTAGTCCAATATGAGATCATATTTTGAACAAGCAGCCATTATGCCCGGTTGAAAAATGTGGGAGCAGCCAGACCCACGTGACGCATTTGTCCAATCAGCTGCCGGTTTTAATTTTTTTGGGCAACAATACAGATTAGCGCTGCCTGCTGTTATGGAGACGTATTACACGCTCAAGTCGGCGTCTCTTCCGTGTGTTCTGAGGAACTTTTTGGACCTCGGGGAGTCGACTGATCAGTCCGACTGCCTTTTCTGCCAACGGTTGGCTATTGGTGTGTCAGGGGCTTTAGGGAAATGCAGCAGCCGAGGTGAAGGACAGCTACCCCCTGTGTTGAGTTTGATTCGTCTGGTGGAATCTCTGCTATGGTTGAGTCCTGTGAGCGACCCGGCCCTCTCACCTGGACCGGTGAACGCTGTCTTTGTGTGAACCGTCCCAGACGATCGTTCCTGCTGCTGCCGCTTTAGAGAGCAGCGTTTTTTGTTTTTTTTTAACGTTTCAGATTTTGAGCTGATGCTCTCGAAACAGCATTGTACTCGAGGAAATGTTTGAGGTGACACATCAGCTGTCGGGGGGGAGGGGGGGGTTCAAACCTAACATAACCTGTCAGTTATGTGAGGGCCTGTGCCAAACAACACTGCCCTGCCCCTGTGGGTACTGATGTCATGGAGTAGAAGCACATTAAACATTGGAATGAATGGATTAGTTAGGAAGAAGAGTTAAGAAGTTAAAAATCTTTAGACCTGCACTGATGTTAAGGTTATTTTAAGTCCTGTCTTTTTTTTCTTAATACTTCAACCTGACAAAACTATAGCAAGCTCCTCAGGATCTTTAATGTGTGTGTCCATCCATGTTGAAATAATGTTAATATCAGTGCTGAAACGGGTCTATTAGTCCATTCATTAATGTGTTGATGGACAGAAAATAAATTGACTTTTTTAATAATTGATTCAGCAGTTTCAAGGAATTCATCAAATAAAAACGGCACTAAGCTTCTGTATCTTAAGTGTGAGGATTTTCAGGTTTTCTACATCATTTTAAACCGTTACACTTGCCAATCATTTTCTCAGTTACTCTTTGGTCTGTAAAATGGCAGAAAATAGAGAAAAATGCCCGAATTCAAATTGCATGTTCCGTCTGACTGAAAATCCCAAACCCCAAGATGTTACTACCATAGAAGAAAAACAGGAACATATTAACCTTTTTTAGAGGCTGCAACCAGCAAATGTTTGGCTAAATGATTTAATACTAAGGCTGCACGATATGAGGAAAAGCTGCGATGTGCGATAACATTGTTTAATATTGCGATGACGATATGACTTGCGATAAATATTCAAATGTGAATGTTAGCTATACTGTTCCCATGTCTTAGTGCTTTAATAGGTTCTTTGCGAACCTAAACATTGAATAGCCTATTCCCACTGAATAAAGAAATCAAATAGATAATTTTTGACATGCTTTTATTGAACAAATTACACATAAATGAGGCATTATAACTATAAGAAATTAACATTCGACGAAAATCTTTTAAACTGACCTTTTGTTGATCTGAAATGAAGACAGATTCAGCAACTCCACGGCCTATTTCTCTCTTAAAATGTTTTCAGAAACACGTTTCGGTGAACTATTTTAGTCCAATATGAGATCGTATTCTGAATGAGACGCCATGACAGTCTGGCTGTGAATTTCCCAAGGGGGTAAGCTTCTCCTCGGACCGCGAACCTCCTATGGCGCCATTTTAATGCTACAAAGCGATCACCTCCCGTTAGCATCCCATTGACTGCCATTCATTTTGACGTCACTTTGACAGAGAATAACTTTACATCTGAAGCGTTTAAAGACTCTATTTGTCCATTGTTTATTTCTAAAGAAACACGACAATGTATAAAAGGCTCCATTACCTTGTATCTCACGTTATGGCTCTGTAGCAGACGTTTTTATAAAAATAGGCTAACGATTGTGTCATAACCACGAGACTTACTGTCTCATAGTAGAGAAATTACCGTATAGTACAGGAGAAGCTCTCAGGCAGTTTGGACTTACATTAGCTGTTTAAGTGTAATTACTAATGTTAACTAGCATTTTAGTGATCAATAATTAGCCTGTGTCCAGGCTCACGTTGCTCACAGCACATTTACGTCGTCTCTCTCAGTTGGAGGCTGCTCAGTAACGCTCAGCACTCACCGGAAAAGTGCTTCTAATATCCTTCACTGGTCTCCGTCCAGTGCAACGGGATCTGTTGGTCCATTCTTATATACAGTCTATGGTCCAGAGCAACGGGATCTGTTGGTCCATTCTTATATACAGTCTATGGTCCAGAGCAACGGGATCTGTTGGTCCACTCTTATATACAGTCTATGGTCCAGAGCAACGGGATCTGTTGGTCCATTCTTATATACAGTCTATGGTCCAGAGCAACGGGATCTGTTGGTCCACTCTTATATACAGTCTATGGAATTTCCGGAGAAAAAAGAACCACGTGACGCGTTCGTCCAATCAGCTGCCGGTTTTCATTTTCTGTGAAATAATCAGACTGTTAATGGAAACAATACAGAGCAGCGCCGCCTGCTGCTATGGAGACGTATTACGCTTCACGTCGTCTCAGTGTGTAAACTGTTTTCCCTTATTCATCGTGTCAGGCTGTCTGTTGCGATGTGTTCATCGCGCTAGTTCATATCGCGATGACGATGAAAATTCGATGTATCGTTCAGCCCTATTTAATAGGTTATCAAAGCTGTTTCCTATTAATTTTCTTTTAATTGATTAATCAAATAATCCTGTCAACTCTAGAATAGAGTAACCAAAGCACAGGGGATTGCTACTATTAACTGCAACTTGCTGATGTAGTGTAAAGTTAATAGAACCCTGTAAATATGCATTGTGTTTCCGATCAAACAGCTGCATAATTAGCAACTATTTCAAAATGATGTGTCTTCTTGTTTATCCACCAACGCAACATGCATCATTAGCATTTACAGCTCAAGTAGGAATAGAAACCGGCATACTGGAAGGCTTGGTGATGTTTTTGAGTAATGTTTACTCATTGAACTGCAAAGGAAATCTAACCCCTAACCCTGCTGAGTGTTAACAGCAGACTCCTGCAATCTCGACTGATTCTAAGAAGAGAAAGACATAAGGTACTGCCGTTGGGTTTTAGAATTTGAGGGCATTTATCGAAAGTGTTCTTTGGTTAAGGGTTACTGCTTTTAAAAGTGCTCCAGGACACGCTTTGAGGATTGCTTCACATTTTCCCTGACTGAGCATTGTAACAACTTCAGATACACTTTTAAATACATTTTTACACAGAAAAGAGAGCTATGAATTTTAGGAAGCGATTTTGAATGGCCAGTATGAGCAGAAGGAATGGTTACAGCAAGACATGTCATGCAGTTTGAAGGGCTGCTCGATTATGGGAAAAAAACGTAATCACAATTGTTTAGTCAATATTGAAATCATTGACTTTTGGAAAGAGATTGCATTTATTGAACTTAAAAAACAGTGAAACAAATCAACAGTGGAAACACCTGGGCGCCTTTGTAGATCACCTGGTAGAGCGCGCGCCCATATACAGCGGCCGCAGGTTCGGTTCCGACCTGCGGCCCTTTGCTGCATGTCATTCCTCTTCTCTCTGTCCCTTTTCGTGTCTAAAGCTGTCCTGTCCTGAAAATGCCAAATAATATACAAAATAATCTTTTTTAAAAAAAAACAGTAAAAACACCTTGAACTGTGAAATGTAATACTTTTCCCAATGAACTTTTAGAACTCCCCTACAGAACACAAGATAAAATAACTTGCAAATTTACTTGCAAATTGTCATGGGCAAAGTAATAGTTTTTTTCCCAATTACATTGTTTTTGTGATCGTGACCCTACTTCCTGCAGTGTTTGCTCTCATTAGGAGCTTGCAGGAGTCTTGTGGTTTGTCTCAGTGAGATATCATTCAGACATTTAGTACCTGTGACACCTTGTTACCTAAACATGAGAGTGAAAGTGACTAGGGCCTCCGTAGCTCTGCCATCTGCTGTGTTGTTGGCTACAGTAGCTGGGAGCAAAGTTTACCCAGGACGACTGCATGTGTTAATGATTGACAGCAGCCTGGCGCCTTGCAGGGACACTTGTGTGAGACCTGAGAACATGGAGACAGGGACACGGCTAGTTTGTATCTGGGTCCTGAACAGAGTTTTTCCATTACACAAATCATGCCCCGTTACCTGTACTGGGCCAGCACATGCAGGCTATGTACAGTATGTGCATGTGTAGTACTGTGCTCGGAATACTGGGCCTTTTTGTTGGAATCACTGTAGGCTTGCCTTTATATGAGTGCACAGCTGTCAGTGTTGAGTTGTAAGAACATTCCTTTCAGTGTTTTCACAGTGTCAAAATTTGACTTTAATACAATAACAAGTCTAGTGTCAGATCTGAAATCTACTGCAGTGCAGTTTCAAACAAGGAAATAGCATCAAGCTGTGCTACAGCACGTACTAGGGGTGTAACGATACATCGATCTGGATCGATATATCGATTCAATCCCCAACGATCCAATCGTCATCTTTAAGATGCGCCTTTATTTTAAAATTTCCACTTTATATTTATTCTTTTCATAAAAAAGAATGGTTTGTCTTTTAAATTAAATGGATGGAAGAGCTTAGCAATGACATTTTCAAATCATATTTTAGTTGCTTTTTGTAGAAATGAATAAATATGTTAAATGGACTTATGTATTGTCTCACTACAGTTGCAGGCCCCCGAATGGGATCAAAATGACATGGCATTGTCTTTGTGATATCAGTTAATATTGTATCGTTGTCCAAAGAATCAATATAATGTCGTATTGTGATAAAATGTGTGATTTACACCCCTAGCACATACCTGACATTATGTCATTGGATTTTATTGGTGGATGGATGTCATTCTTCTG
This sequence comes from Sander lucioperca, assembly GCF_008315115.2. Classification (NCBI taxonomy): domain Eukaryota; kingdom Metazoa; phylum Chordata; class Actinopteri; order Perciformes; family Percidae; genus Sander; species Sander lucioperca. Next base: position 629,306 of record NC_050190.1, on the reverse strand, counting down.
ATTAGTTGATATGTCGATCAACGGAAACTTGCTGGCCAACAATTCTGATCATCAGTTAAACTCAGTAAACAGGGATTTTTGCAGCTACAGCCCGACTTCATGTGGATTGAACAGTAGCTTATGGTGGCTAATGTTAGCAAGCTTGAGCTAGATATTTGTAACCATTGCCATTGCTGAGTCAGTTTAGTGACTTTAATGCTCTTCGCTTCTGTTCAACTGCAGTATGTTTTACCATTTTTGCGCTATCCTGACATTGTGATTTATGGCCAAATAGGCATCAAAACTATACACTTATTTTAAGTCATTTATCAATCAAAACATTTCAAGCATGTGCTGCTTTTATATCATAGTAAACTGAATGTCTTTGGGTTTTTGAGCTGACACAAGTTCTTGGAATACGTCACGTTGGGCATTTTTTCTTTTTTATGGATTCATTTAATGGGATGCTCACGATAAGGATAAGAAAACATGAACGTAAGTGCAGCCAACGAGTTCAGTACTGTATTGCACGACTTGCACTAGGTTTGGTAGACTGTGAACCCAGGTCAACGTGTGTTTGACTGTGTTTGACTTGCCATGCTTACAGCTGTTTCGCTCCGACTGGTGCAGTCCGCTGTTTACATCCTCAAAGTGACATTGTAATGGAAGTGTGGCTTGTTGAATATATTTGTCAATCCACAATCAAACTCCCTCCACATCTATAAGCCTTCGTCTTTGTTCATTGTTTGTTCTCTTTGCACCAGACACCAGGTAGATTGATTAAATGTGATCTGAATGAAAATCTATCTATAAACTCCTAAAGTATTTCCACGAAAAAGCCAGAATTTTTTTTTCCCATTGGTCAATAGAACAGCAGATAACATGTCTCCACTTGCAGCAGGAGTCCCACTGACTTTTGTATTATGTTGTGTGTCTGGCACTGAACACTGCTCAACTGCAACAACCATATGTGTGTACATGCATGTGAATGACGGTGTCATGATAGTTGACCAGCTGGTCGTGTGCCAGCTTCTGGTGGAGATCTGTATGGGCAGCTGATGACGGCCATGTTGCTGGGTCACGTCTGTCTTCCTGTTGTGTGTTTTTTTTTTTTTTTTTTTGAAGACCAAACAGAACAGATGTTATGACAGTCAGCCATTATCATCTCTTCTCACTGTAATCCTTTATGTAATGTTTAACCCCAGTGGCTTACAGCGAGCAGCGACTGCTGGGAAACTGTTCTCCTCGACAGGAAACCTGACGCATGGTTTCTGTTTTGATGGAGATGCAGATGTATGACTTTGCTAAAGTTTGTTGCTGGCAGAAAATTAAAAATTCTCAGGTTCCATAACACCCACCACATTTCCATTATTTGTGAGGGTGTCCTTAATCTCTGACTACTCCAGGGACCAACAATAGAAGACTGGTTGGTTGTTGTGGGCAGCCGAGGCAGGGAGCGGCTGAAAAAAACCAGCGACTTTCTCTGGGTAAATGGGGTTAATTAGAAGCCACCTGCAGCGAGTAGAGCAAAGGTCACACCACATTCCTCCATCGATAGCCCTGCATGCCTTCCTGACGGTTTTACTGATCTCCAGTCGGCTGTTTATACCTTTATGATGGCTGAACCCTGAGTGTATGTACATACATTACACCGTCAGAGCCGCTACACAATATCCTACAAATGGACCTTCAGGCGGAGGGGTTGAGTGACCTGCTGAGTCCATCTGTTGGACTCTCTCTCCTGCTGTAACTCAAGCCCGCCCGCTCACACACACACACACACACACACACACACACACACACACACACACACACACACACACACGCTCACGCTCACTGCTTTTATAGACAAGGGGCTTTCCCCTTTACACCGAGTGTGTGTGGACTGTTCTTAAAGTGCATCGCCTGGTCATCCTACACCTTCTTAGACTTGAATCTCTGCGGCGCTGTGTGTAGAACAGTATAACCTAAGAATAGTGAAGCACAGCAGTGAATTTTCTATTAATAAACAAGACAGTAGGGCTGCACGATTAATCTAATTGCAATCACGCTTGACGCTGTGTGCAATTACATGAATGCAAAAATTGTGGGATTTAAGTGAACAAAAAGGTGTGCTGTGTGCATGCACTGCAGTCTCCACGTTGTGACACCCTTCACTTTCACCCACAGTATTAACAACTGATGGAGTAGGGCACAGCGATATGCAGAAAATCAGATATCACGATATTTTTGACCAAATACAGTGAGGAAAATAAGTATTTGAACACCCTGCTATTTTGCAAGTTCTCCCACTTAGAAATCATGGAGGGGTCTGAAATTGTCATTGTAGGTGCATGTCCACTGTGAGAGACATAATCTAAAAAAAAAAATCCAGAAATCACAATGTATGTTTTTTAACTATTTATTTGTATGATACAGCTGCAAATAAGTATTTGAACACCTGTCTATCAGCTAGAATTCTGACCCTCAAAGACCTGTTAGTCTGCCTTTAAAATGTCCACCTCCACTCCATTTATTATCCTAAATTCGATGTACCTGTTTGAGGTCGTTAGCTGCATAAAGACACCTGTCCACCCCATACAATCAGTAAGAATCCAACTACTAACATGGCCAAGACCAAAGAGCTGTCCAAAGACACTAGAGACAAAATTGTACACCTCCACAAGGCTGGAAAGGGCTACGGGGAAATTGCCAAGCAGCTTGGTGAAAAAAGGTCCACTGTTGGAGCAATCATTAGAAAATGGAAGAAGCTAAACATGACTGTCAATCTCCCTCGGACTGGGGCTCCATGCAAGATCTCACCTCGTGGGGTCTCAATGATCCTAAGAAAAGTGAGAAATCAGCCCAGAACTACACGGGAGGAGCTGGTCAATGACCTGAAAAGAGCTGGGACCACCGTTTCCAAGGTTACTGTTGGTAATACACTAAGACGTCATGGTTTGAAATCATGCATGGCACGGAAGGTTCCCCTGCTTAAACCAGCACATGTCAAGGCCCGTCTTAAGTTTGCCAATGACCGTTTGGATGATCCAGAGGAGTCATGGGAGAAAGTCATGTGGTCAGATGAGACCAAAATAGAACTTTTTGGTCATAATTCCACTCCCGTGTTTGGAGGAAGAAGAATGATGAGTACCATCCCAAGAACACCATCCCTACTGTGAAGCATGGGGGTGGTAGCATCATGCTTTGGGGGTGTTTTTCTGCACATGGGACAGGGCGACTGCACTGTATTAAGGAGAGGATGACCGGGGCCATGTATTGCAAGATTTTGGGGAACAACCTCCTTCCCTCAGTTAGAGCATTGAAGATGGGTCGAGGCTGGGTCTTCCAACATGACAATGACCCGAAGCACACAGCCAGGATAACCAAGGAGTGGCTCTGTAAGAAGCATATCAAGGTTCTGGCGTGGCCTAGCCAGTCTCCAGACCTAAACCCAATAGAGAATCTTTGGAGGGAGCTCAAACTCCGTGTTTCTCAGCGACAGCCCAGAAACCTGACTGATCTAGAGAAGATCTGTGTGGAGGAGTGGGCCAAAATCCCTCCTGCAGTGTGTTAACCTGGTGAAAAACTACAGGAAACGTTTGACCTCTGTAATTGCAAACAAAGGCTACTGTACCAAATATTAACATTGATTTTCTCAGGTGTTCAAATACTTATTTGCAGCTGTATCATACAAATAAATAGTTAAAAAATCATACATTGTGATTTCTGGATTTTTGTTTTTAGATTATGTCTCTCACAGTGGACATGCACCTACGATGACAATTTCAGACCCCTCCATGATTTCTAAGTGGGAGAACTTGCAAAATAGCAGGGTGTTCAAATACTTATTTTCCTCACTGTACCTCAATGTCGATGTTGTGACGATATTGTAGGGTTGACAATCAGTGCTTTAACAAAATAACTTCACAATTAGATTTTAGATAAATAATCATCAATAATGTGGATATAATGACTAAGTGGGTAAAGGCATATAATAGAACAGCTAGAACAGTCTGGTAAGTTCAGAAAATGACATCACTTTACGGTAATGCAGCCTTTTATACCAGGAAAAGACAACACTTATGCCATTTACGATATTACGATATCTAAAATCTAAGACGATATCTAGTCTCATATCACGATATCCAGGGTGGGAAATTAACTTTTTTGCCACTGTGGCTGGTGGATGCCCAATTTTACCAGCCACTTATATTTTTTACCAGCCACTTTTTCCGGAATTCAAATTTATAAAAAGTGCACTAGCATATTTTGAATTGCTTCAATACATTATTTTTTTATTATTAATAACATATTTTATTAATATAGGCAAATAAAAAGTGATGTAAAAAAAGCCTGCGAGACCATGGTAAAATTGTATTTGGTCAGTTTGGTCATATTCTACAGTAATTGTAGGCCTACATGTTTAATGAACAAAAATAATATTGACTCATCTCTCAGTAACATAGCATTAATCAGTCCCTCCAGGATTTCACGGCCTTTTTTGGAGATTGTTGCGGCCCAAAATGCCTGATTTTTGCGGGAGGTTTTGTAAAAAATTGCGATAAAAGTTGCAATTTCTTTTTTTTTTTTTAAAAGATTATTTTTTTGGGGCTTTTCCCTTTATTGTAGTGACAGTGGATAGACATGAAAGGGGGAGAAAGATGGGGGATGACACGCAGCAAAGGGCCGCAGGTTGGAGTCGAACCCGGGCCGCTGCAGGACTCAGCCAACATGGGGCGAACGCTCTTACTGGGTGAGCTAAAGGCCACTCCGTCTTTTGTATTTTTGTTGCAATGAAGTTGCGAGAGACAGTGAAAGTTGCTTTTTTGTATAGTTCTTTAAAAATAAAAAGTAAACTTATTTTGGGGAGAATAAAATTACTCTGTGCTTTCCAAAAAGGCTCAGGATGCTGCAAATGTTGGTATAATATGAAAATGGCTGGTGGACTTAAGACAAAAAATAATAATTTATTGAATGAATCAAATTTGAACATATGTGTTAGTGGCTTGTTGATCTTTACATTGTTAGTTAATTTCCTAACCTGGCCTGGGACACACATTCATACGGTTTGATAAAGTACTTATTGGACTTCAACTTATCATTGCACTCACAATAACAAGCATAGCTGTCCTCAATTTAGGTCATCGTGTACGTCTCATCTCCGTTTTTCCTGCATCCACTGTGTGTGTGTGTGTGGGTGTGTGTGGGTGTGCGTGGGTGTGGGTGTGTGTGGGTGTGTGTGGGTGTGGGTGGGTGTGGGTGGGTGTGGAACTGAGCAGCAGAGACCCGACAGGATTAAAACAGCAGCAGCTTTCAGTGGCTGAAAAATCGTTTGAGCGTTCATTGATGTTTAATACAGGTTGGCAGGACGGTCTGAAATGACGGTCTTTCGCTGTACGTTTTGTCAATGCGCCACTTGTTCGAAAAGTAGGCTACCTTCTCTTTTTCTTTACTTCGCCCTCAACAGTTTGTACATTCATAGCTAATGCTGACTCCGCGGCGGGCCTCTTAACACCGGGGATATGTAGCCACATGTTTTTAACAGATAATTTTCGTTTGGTCTGTAGCTCAGCTCCGCTACATGGTGTCACGGACGATCGCTGAAAACTACTTGACAAAAGTCTGGAGTTGACGGAAATCTGCGTGGTCAAAGCCCCGGGTGTGAACGCTTTCATTTCCTATAACTTCTTCACAATAAAAGTCCTCCTTTGGTATTTGAATGTTTTTATTATGAAGCAGCAAAATCCGGAAATGTTGGGCATTCATTAGCAGTAACGTAACGCCACTCCTATAAGCATTGTGCATTGTTTCTTAGCAACAGCATTCTTTGACAAAAGCTGTCCAATCCGTTACAAGGAACGTTTTACAATCCACCCCCCACTGTGGCTGGTATACAAGGCAAAGTCACCCGCCACTTTGAGAAAGTACCCACCATTGGCTGGTGGCGGGTGCTAATTTCCCACCCTGACGATATCGACATAACATCAGTATATTGGCCAGCTCTATGATGGAGCCGCCCTCTTTAGTAGCTGGGCGTTTTTATTGTTCACTGTTAACTCACTTGAACATCTCTTTTCCCTCACACAGCCGCTACCCTAACTCCAACACCGCTCACCTGCGGCCGCTCTCCTCGCTTCACCACTCACACACTGACGTCATTTTTTTGTCATTTAATTTGGTAAAATATTAAGTTATTAAAAAAAAACAAAAAAACGTATGGGACATTTTTCTTTATATATTTCTTTTTATGCTCGTTTAATATGTACGTATGTTCAAGTTGAGAAATATCCATTTCAAAATGTTAGTATTTTGTGCATTTTCCTTGATTGCCAAGCAAGTAGACTCATAATACCATTACATCGCAATCACAGTGTTGTAAATCACAATATGACGTTAGCTCCAAATCGTGCAACCCTATAAGAAAGTGACTTTTTTTCACCTGCTGACCATAGTACCTATGATACAGCCATAACTAAACAAGAATAGGTCAACAGCAACAACATGCACCATGTGTTGAGGAAGTCAATCAGCTGATTGATGGGCGATAGCAGAGGTCAAAGCCTGTGTCCAATACAGTTTGAATGGCCCCTCTGTCAAAGAGATATCATTTCATCAGCTGAATTCTAAATGTACCCCATACGTTTCAACACGGTGGTTTCTGATCGTTTTATCTTGTAACCTCTCACAAAAAGCAGTGTGTACTTGGGGAAACTTGAGTGAAATCTGAAAAATAAGTCTAATTTTGTTCTTCTGCTTTCACTTGTTAGTCCACAAGAGTGTATCTTGAACACACCACATAGGGGTCCTAAAATGCTTTTAGTAATCTGTTTGAAAGGGATACACTCCCAATGTTGGATGATATCTAGCTCTTTCTCCTACGTGGTTTGAATGCGCTTTGTGTAAGTCACTTCGGACAAAAACGTCTGCCAAATGATTGTAATGTAACTGTAAATTGTAGGATTTAAATCATTCTACTGTAACTTCTCCCAGATGCATTTTCTGCCCAAACTGCAGCTGGCAGTAAAAACCTACCATTGGCCCAGAGTCCACCAGCATTTGGCTAAATGCACCACAGAATGTGAGCTACATACAGTGATGCAGAATTGGGGGGTCTGGCCACAGTGCCCAGCTGAGTCACTGTCAGTGTAAACTCGTTTGTCAGATAACTTTGCAGTCTCTTGACTTAGGCGCTGCCTTGTAAAGATCCCCAGAAGCTACACTGTGATCTTGTCTGTATATGTTCCCATTAGTGTTTTTTCTCGCAGCAGTAAGAGTGAAGACTTTGATTCAGTTGTTGGATCCTTAAGAAGCAATGCTCTGCTGTGCATTTACTCAGCATTACCATGAGTAGATCCTCAACCGTTGACAGTTCTTTTCACCCTTATAATTACTTTGTAATCTGTACAAAGTGACATTTTAAAAACACATTCTGTATGTGTGTTGTTTTTTTTTTTTGCAATAGTTGCATTTGTGCCGTTTTGGAGCAGGTCTGCACTTCATTTTGATAACTGTTCCTCACTGTGGACTGACCATGTGAGCTATAAAACACTGCCAAAACATGTTTAGCTATTAAAGTAATCAGTGGCTGATTTGAGACTTCCCACTAAAGATCTGTAAATCATGTTAAGCCTATTAAACAACATTAAAGTCTTTCTTAAAAAGAGGTGTACATATGCAAGCTGCTAAATCCTGACCCTGTGTTCAATAGATTGATGGTGTTATGTAATTAGCCTTACTTAAAGGAGTTCCTGTGGTGAGCCATCCCACTGCTCTCTCTCTCTCTCCCATGCTGTTAGTTGTTAAGCTTATTTCCACCATTAATTAAATAGCAGCGACTTCTCTCTTCCTCTGCCAAAGGGAGCCCAGATGAGAGTCTCTACCACAGATGAGAAACAGAACCGGCAGGCAGGAAGGAGTAAACCGGGGTGAGGCTGAAGCCAGAGCAGAGCATCAGTGTTTCCACAGGCCGGGGCTGCACTCATAAAGCATCTCAGAATAGTCGTGTTGATATGAGACCAGTTAGCTCCATACCAAACAGGATGCATTTATATTTTTTTGACCTGGTGTCAACAGTCATTCTCAACCAGAACACAAGGCACCACAAAATCTGCACCACAAGTTGTTGTATAGAAACAGACACGTTTTGTCAGCCGTGAACTAGTCTCGCATTGCCAGACCTTCCTCCACAGCGCCGTGGAGGAGGGTCTGGCTAGTCCACACAGCATTCTGGGATGGGAGAAAAACATGCTCTGGTTTATTGGCTTTAAACCAAACATAGTCGTTGTAGCCTCAGGAAGGAACTTGTTTTGGTGGAACATGTGTATGTTCAAAAGTAGTTTTAGTCGTGCAACAGAAAACTCAGATTGGACAGATAGTCTAGCTAGCTGTCTGGATTTACCCTGCAGAGATCTGAGGAGCAGTTAACCATAGTCCTCACAAATCCACCGGAGGTTAGAATTACAGAACAAAGAAAGCAGAAGGTAACGGACATCCGGCGGAATTTCTAGCGGCACCGGAAGTGGAATATAGTCGATATAGACTAGCCGTTAACCAGCAGGTCCCATCTGCACTTGAATGATGAAGATGTAGCCTGTTGCCTAGTGCAACTTTGCCAATATAAAAAACTTTCTTCATGCAGTCAACCCTACACTTCACTGGCCACACTCACTTCTAATAGCTGTTGCTGCTGTGATGTAGCCGTAAATAATCCCCAACATGATGGTTGGTTTATACACAGAGAGGCTGACGGGGTAGATCAGCGACTGCCAGACACTCATTTCAACCCTGATTCCATCCGCTGCCCACAGTGGCTGCTGGATTTAAAAAAACAAGATCACATTTGTTCCAGCTAAATGGATTTGGGGATAAAGATGGATGGTAAAAGTAAATGCCCTCAATGATATGGGTACTTTTAAACATGAAAGCTTCAGTTTATGACAAATTGGTCCGGTCAGTGCATTCATTGCATTGAGTGGCTTTAAAACGTCTTATGTCTTATGAATTAAACGTGTGAACTTGCAAACATTGTCATTAGTTTCAGGTTTATGTAGTTTGAAAACGAGAACAGGTCCAGGTGTTTTAATGGGATTATTCTAATAATTCATACATGTACATTTGTCGTTTAGCTTTGATCTGGCTAACTAATAGTTTTTTCCCCCAATGGTTTTGTCCATTCACTTGGAATCACTTGTCTGTTCTTTGCGGTGACATACAGTTTTTATGATTTGAGAGCAGCTGCAGACTGTCAGCTGTGGCTGGTACATTTAATCCCGATTCTGCCTGGGTCTTGGTATAAGCATGAACAACTAATAGTAACACCAGCTCAGGTGTCTTTTAGGTGCTTTGGGCTGCAGAGCGGAGACTGAGGCCATGTGCCAAACGGGCTCAGAAATATATGCAAGCTGTTTTTCTTTAAATGTTTAACTTCTTAATGCGTCCTGTTATACTTGGTGTGCCTTTTTAATCACTTCTGAAGAGAAACCATTAGCTGCAGTGTAGTAAACTATACTGGAGGAAGTGTGAAACCGTGGTTGATTGATAGAATACCAAGAACATTCTTCATCAATAGATTCAATGATCCATTGATCACTTAAGTCAGATGTTCCCAACGACCATGGCACGAGGAAAAGATGTGGTTTGGCAGAAAATTAATTGCCAACAGTTGTGGTAATAGACTAATGACTTAACTCAGAGTTTTAAGTCATTTTATGACGGCAAAATGCCAAAACTTCACCTGTTCCAGCTCCTCAAATATGAATGTATGCTTGTTATTTTTGTCTTTTATGATGGTAAACTCTAATTATGATGGTAAACCCCCCAGTACCAGTACAAACAAAGATAAAGAAAATATATGTAGAAAATATTAAGCTGAAATTGGTGTGTGTTGGTTCTTCTTCCTTGCTGATGTGTATGAAGGGTAGTTTCTGGGTTATTCTAGGACTACACACACACACACACACACACACACACACACACACACACACACACTCATTCTCTCACATGCTCAAATACAGTCACACACTTTCACCCACACTCTCTCTCTGTTCCTCTCCCACATTCACACTCATACTCTCTCGCCCTGCTCCAAGCCCATTGGCTGTGATCTCTCTGTGTCTCTGTAGAGGGATTACTGTGTCCTGTGTGATTATCGGTCTATTAATAGCTTCCTTTAAGGCCGTTCACATGCTCCTATAGCGACAGAGCTGCAGGATCCCGAGGCCCCGGGCTCCGTAACACAAGCCGACCCTGAATCCTGCAGCCAGTAATTACTGTAATGAAGTACAGCGTACTGTACACTACTGTACTCACTCACAGGGACCTGCACGCACGCACGCACTGTAGACAACACACAAAACAAGCATGTACATATTCACTGCACCGCAATGAAAGGGGCTATGGAAATATTATTCCGGATATTATTATTCAGTTACTATTCTGGCGTCCCCTGACCTCTGTATATACTTTGCACCGCCCTACAGATTTGCATACTTGGACTCAAGTGAAATCTTGTTGTATAGTTTGTTTTACAACTGTAACATTTACATTTTATATATTCTACATTACATTCCACTTTAGATGCACTTTGCCGAGGTTTGTTTCGCAGGACAGGAAACTACACTTTCTCTTCAAATGGTCTGATCGTCACAACGTTTTCCTAAAGATTTTAACATTCATGTGAGCCAGCCAAGTTTTTTGAACTGCAAAAATACCCTGACTGATACAAGGCCACCAGTGGCCTGCAAAGTCTTTGAAAGTTGGTGTATTTGAGGAAATTTGGCTCACACCTGCTAGATGTTTCACTTTTTTCAGCAGCTAGTCTCTAACTGTGTCTGTCGGCTGTTTGGTGCTGAGCAGGTCATGTACAGTAGGCCTATCAGAGCTTTTATTCTTATTATTCACAGAATTTTGGATTCTCTTATCCAGGGCAACTTAAAAAGACTGAGCAGGACTGAATATCTTGCTCAGGACATGCAGACTTTGCAGCCATCTTACTCTTTTTAGGTATTTGGAGCCCCGAGTGATCATATCACATGCTGCGCAAAGAGGAATTTCTTTGATCTTGTTGGCTGGTTAACCGTGAGGTGCTATCCACCACAGATTGTAGATTATTTTCCATCCTGGTTGCATATGATGGAATATCTCGGTTTGAAATGAAAATGTTGCTAAAAGTCAAAAGTAGGGGCTGAACGATTTGGGGGGCAAAAAAATTTCAGCCAGATATTGCCATTACGTTTTGATTTGCGATTTTCTTTTTTAAAAGTTTAGCTAGAGTTCAATATTCACTGTGTAACAGAGAAAACGTGTCATGGAGCATTATAACATGAGACACCGTCAACACTGCTCTATATTCTTATGCAAGGACGAGAACATGGATATGAACTGCCAGTGTTTGTCTTTTAATAAGCATGGAATATTGAACAGTCGAACACAGAGCATTTATCACAAAAGCTAAAGTTATAATAATAACAAAACAATTCCTATCAGTACTTTACTGTAAACTGAAATTTCTGATATGCCTCCATTCAATAGCAGCATCTACATACATCTCATAAGTTTATGAACCCCTGCTAAATTTGACTAAAAAGAGGAATAGAAAAAAAATCATCTTTTGGAAATTGATCTTAATGCCTTAATTTAAAAACATGAGGAAAAATCCAACCTTTAAGGACACCAATTTTCTTGGTGAATGAATAATGTATCGTAAATAAATAAATAAATGTTCTTCCTTAAAATACAGGGGGCATAAGTCAGTACACCCCTATGTTAAATTCCCATAGAGGCAGGCAGATTTTTATTTTGAAAGGCCAGTTATTCCATGGATCCAGGATACTATGCATCCTGATAAAGTTCCCTTGGTCCCCACATCATCACATACCCTTCACCATACCCCCACATCATCACATACCCTTCACCATACCCCACATCATCACATACCCTTCACCATACCCCCACATCATCACATACCCTTCACCATACCCCCACATCATCACATACCCTTCACCATACCCCCACATCATCACATACCCTTCACCATACCCCACATCATCACATACCCTTCACCATACCCCCACATCATCACATACCCTTCACCATACCCCCACATCATCACATACCCTTCACCATACCCCCACATCATCACATACCCTTCACCATACCCCACATCATCACATACCCTTCACCATACCTAGAGACTGGCATGGGGTACTTTCCATAAGATCATCTCTCAATGCAAATCAAACCAGATATTAGGTTAACTGAATAAAACCATGCCAATCTCTAGGTATGGTGAAGGGTATGTGATGATGTGGGGTATGGTGAAGGGTATGTGATGATGTGGGGTATGGTGAAGGGTATGTGATGATGTGGGGTATGGTGAAGGGTATGTGATGATGTGGGGGCCAAGGGAACTTTATCAGGATGCATAGTATCCTGGATCCATGGAATAACTGGCCTTTCAAAATAAAAGTCTGCCTGCCTCTATGGGAATTTAACATAGGGGTGGACTGACTTATGCCCCCTGTATTTTAAGGAAAAACATTTATTTATTTACGATACATTATTCATTCACCAAGAAAATTGGTGTCCTTAAAGGTTGGATTTTTCCTCATGTTTTCAATTAAGGCATTAAGATCAATTTCATCAAGAAGATTTTTTTTCAACTTTAACATGGGTTCATAAACTTATGAGCACCACTGTATACAATTATGTTAAATAAAGTAATAAAAAATCAGACAGTCTGTGATATGTAACATTCCAGCATTTATCTTATTAAAAAACGGTAAAAAAACTAATAATAAAAAGAGGAACAAAAAGTGTTAAACCAAATGTAATGTCAAACATTCAACTAAATATTCACATTTGATTTATTGCTGTCTTCACGATGAGCTAATCACATTCTTTCAAACTGCGATTTTGGTTTGAAAACGGTTTATCGTTTAGCCCTAGTCAACAGAGTATTGCCTTTGCTCTGATACGTGGGTATTGTGGGAGCGAGCATTGAGCTCTTGGTTCTTCCTTGCCAGCGAGTTTGTGGAGGGGGGGGAGGAGGAATAAAGGCTGCAGAGCCCCGGACTCCTGCCAGTCAATCAGGACTCTGGGTTTGTTTGTGACTTGCCTGGTTGACTTCAGCCTCAATGAGCTGAGCTGAAGCAGGAGGCCAGTAGGTCGTGAGTAACTGGTGGCATTTGGATCAAAACATGTTCACAATGATCACTTTAAATGCACTTGATGAGATCTGTCGAGGGCCATTTCCCAGGACAGGAAGCTGCACTTTCTGTTTGAAAGGTCTGAGGATTCATTCATTCAATTTGATCTAGGAAAAAAGACTGACGCATGCAGGGCCCCTACTGACCTGCAAAACCTTTAAAACAGGGTAATGGCGGGGTCTTAAAAAATCTAAAATCAAAAATGTAAGCCTTAACAAGTCTTAAGCTGTTGTGTTCTAGGTCTTAAGTCATTTTAACACCGGTCTTAATTTCCCTACGTCTATGTAACGCTACCTCTAATGCTCATTGAAATGCTCCCACGTCGCTCTAGAATGTTTTTTTTATTTATTCCGGGGTGTTGTAGTTCTTTCTCTTGCTAGTCCAAATAGAATTTGCTGTATATGTACCGATTATTATTATTATTATTATTATTCTTATTATTATTACTCCATGCCACTTTTATTTAATTTGAATAAATGTATGTACTTTGCAAGTCATTTTGTCACTCTGCCTTTCGTTGTACTTTTACGTCGTGATATAAGCCTTAAATTTAATCCATGATGGTCTTAAAAAGTCTCAAATTTGACTTGGTGAAACCTGCAGAAACCCTGTTAAAGTGAATGTATTTAAGGGGGCCTCTGTTAGTCTAACCAGCACAAGAGCTACAACAGCACACAAACATCTCAATTCTGTTAAATGTAGTCCCAAATCTGGGAAATGAGCAAACATGCAAACCTCTTACTGTCTAAATGGTTTGAACATGTTATCAACATCTAATACAACCACCAAACCAAAGTAATAATAAAGAGTAGGAATGATAAACAGCCTTAGGGCTGCTGCTAACATTTATTTTCATTATCCATTGATCTACCGACTATTTCCTCCAATAATCATTTAGTCTATGAAATGTTAGAAAAGGGATTCCTGGAGCCCAAAGGTAATGTATAAATGAATGAATCACTCTGCATGTTGTAAAAAGGTGAGAAATTCATTTCAAAGTTACTGGAAAAGTTTCTCAGTCATTCATATGCAGTTTGGGAGTCAACATGACGTGAAGCTGAATTCCAAATGACAAACAAGCACTTTGAAGTGTCATTTGGAAGCACACTTTAGACACACACACACACACACACACACACACACACACACACACACACACACACACACACACACACACACACACACACACACACACACACACACACACACACACACACACACACACACACACACACACACACAGCAACAGCAGCAGCAGCAGCAGCTTATCTCTTACATAATAATGGCCCGGTCCTGCTGGGACAGGAACATCAGGCCTCGCGATCAGGGAAGAGCGTCGAGCGTCTCCCTGCAGGTCTGAACTCTGTGTGACCCTCTGCTGTGTCTCTCACTGTTGGATCACAATAAAGACACCTGTCGACTTGTTCATCCATACCGAAACACTCACTGCTGGATAATGAGGCTGTGGCACCCCCCCCTTACAAAGAGGGTTTGCAGAAAAGATGAATAAGTAAAAAGCTAATGCAGAGCAGAGAGGCGTGCGGTTGTAGCATCCTTGGTTTTCCGTGAAATCCATACGTGAATAACTTTGCTTAACTCACATTTTTGGAAGTTGCAAGATCTTTGAGCTATGGTGCTATGGTGGTATATATATATATATATATATATATATATATATATATTAATTATACCAAACTGACTAACCTTGCTGCTGCTGGATATTTTAAACATCACGTCCTGTGAATACATTCATTATTGGCTTCTAAACATGAAAAGCACTCATACTTTTTTCCGTCTTTCACATATTTGTGCATGTGTCTTTAAGTTAAGTTTTTAAGTTGATTTTTTTTTTTGGAGAATTGATTCATTATCATTTTTTTAGGAGTTTGCAAAGGATGGATGGATGGGATGATCATTTTTTTTTACATTTTTTTCAAGGACTCAATAAAGGGGGAAATTATCCCATAAAATGAGTATTATTGGTGCTGGATTGTCTTTATTATTGATTTAATCTGCAGATTATTTTCTGTATTAATTGTTTTGTCTATGAAATTGTGCTGTGGGTTGCTGACCCAAAAGTTAAAAAAATGTGAATGATATAAAACTGGAGAAGCCAGAACCAGGGGTTGTCTGTCATTGTTGCTTAATAAATAACTTAAATCGGTGTTTCTCAAACTGTTTACACCACGTACCACTTCAGAAAATAGCAGGCTCTGTAAGTACCACCATTATGGCCCACGTTAAAATAGAGTAGCAGCTACGGCCCGTTCACGCGCAGGAGGTGGGTTTATTCCTAAAACATTATTTATTGTCTACAGCCACAGTCAGGCTGTACTTCCTCCGTCCTGCTCCAGCTGAATCCAAATTTGAGGTAACTCGCGTCATATCTCCTTACTGTTTTGCACCATTTGCTGCTAGCAGGCGCTGTGGAGACTTCACCGCCGCTGCTTAAGTAGCGACTGCCACTTGCGCTCATCCACTTTAGTTCGAAATATTCTCCTCATCCACACTTCTCTTCCCAAAAGTTAAAGTTGACTAAATATTTCAGCACTAGAAAGTTTATAGTTCACTTTGGTAAAGCTCCCCGTCTCTCTGTCTCTACTTCCACTAGTGGTATTCAGTCCAACTCTTTGATTTTGTACTGTTTTCGGTGTTGCAGCTCCCTGACCTCTGCGGGAGTCAAACATCACATGTATTTCTGCACCAACTGAACTGACTCTCTCTCTCTCTCTCTCTCTCTCTCTCTCTCTCTCTCTCTCTCTCTCTCTCTCTCTGTCTCTCTCTCTCTGTGTGTGTCTCTCTCTCTCTCTCCAGACGTGCCAGCGCCGGAGCAGCCGGAGCTGTTCCTGAAGAAGCTGCAGCAGTGCTGTACTGTCTTTGACTTCATGGACACGCTGTCGGACCTCAAGATGAAGGAGTACAAGCGCTCCACGCTCAACGAGCTGGTGGACTACGTGACGGTCAGCCGGGGCTACCTGACAGAGCAGGCCTACCCCGAGGTCGTAAAAATGGTGAGGACGGAGCAACGCGGCCATTCAGCATACACAATCAGGGTTCCTGTGGGGTCTTAAAAAGTTTTTAAAAAAAAGTTTGTAAATCAAAATTGTTGGCCTTAAAAAGTCTTATTCACACAAGTATTGTGTTCTAGCTCTTAAATAATTTTACAGGGCTTCATTTTCATTGAAATGTTCCCGCAGCGCTTCAGAATGTTTATTAATTCTGTGGTGTTGTAGTTCTTTCTGTCGCTAATATAATTCACTGTATTGCCACTAAAAACGAGACCAACATCCAACTTATATTGCAGCCCGTCTAGACACCAGTCCTATAATCTCGCTTTGCCAGACCTTCCTCTACAGTGCTGTGGAGGAGGGTCTGGCTAGTCCACACAGCATTCCTGCATGGGAGAGAAACATGCTCTGGTTTATTGGCATTTCTTTAAACCAATCACAATCGTCATGGGCGGTGCTAACCGCCGGACAGAGCCACGGTGCCTCTGCTAAATAGTCTCAGGAAGGAACTTGTTTTGGTGGAACGTGTACGTTCAAAAGTAGTTTTAGTCGTGCAACAGAAAACTCAGATTGGACAGATAGTCTAGCTAGCTGTCTGGATTTACCCTGCAGAGATCTGAGGAGCAGTTAACCATAGTCCTCACAAATCCACCGGAGGTTAGAACGCCAACACAAAGAAAGAGGAAGGTAACGGAGGTGGAAGGTCGAGCATATAGACTACCAGTCCTATAATGCCAATGAGGAAATCTTGGAATTGTTTCAGACAATGTTTCCGGACTCTGACATCCGACTACGTTTTTAATGTCGTGATATAGGTCTTAAATTTCATTCGTAATGGTCTTAAAAAGTCTTGAATTTGACTGTAGAAACCCTGACAATGGCCAAACACACGCTGGAGGTCTGTAGACAGGGAGCCAACAATGTCTCAAAAGGTCGAAAGGTTACCTTTCAAAAGTTGTGGTACAGACACAAACATTATTCGTTTTCCAACCTTTTTAGCTTGTGACCTCTTTAAAATAAAAAATAAAAACACGTCCATTTGCAACCTCTCACCAGAGGTGTCAGAACTCTGAGGGAAGAGTTTGGACCTCTGTCTCACTTGAATACATAATTTTAGGCCTAAAGAGCTAAAACTATCCAATATTTCACGAGGAAAATTAGAGATCCGAATTCAAATTTGTGGAGTGGACCTTTTTTTTTTTTTCTTCCTGCCAATTATCCTACTAACCTGTCAGGGGACTGGGAATCTGCTCTAATCAATGTCTGACTTATATATACTGTGTATATATAAATATTTCCGCTGAAAAACAAGACATCGAATGAAGCCAAGTTTAATGACCAAAGTACAAAGTTTTTTTTTACTGATTTGGTGGCTTCAGATTGAGATTGTTGGGTTTTGGCTACAAGGTTGTTTTTTTTTATACCCATGAACCCCTTTAACACAAACGCTAGAGAAATGCTATTTATTTCGATAAGATTAACTTGACTATTTAGAAAGCTAACATCCCCTCACAGTACGAACAGACAGAAGTAGAAACATAGAAATCACATCTCGTTTGTGCTCACAAACTTGCACTCACATGCCTAAATCTCAAGAAGTTGCATTCCAAGCTGATTTTTATTCATTTACGGCTGTTCAGTGCCTGTATATAAAAGTCATACTCACTTACTCCTGCAGATCCGTAAACTCCCCGCACTCAAAAATGTGTACTCATGTCCTGACCCATTTTCCACCCTCACTGTCTTGTGACCCTGATACACACACACACACACACACACACACACACACACACACACACACACACACACACACACACACACACACACACACACACACACACACACACACACAGGAGAGTGTCCCAGCAGAAACCTCCTTCAGAAGGAAAAGGAAAACTGAACACAGCACTTTCAAAGTGATGCGCGTTTAATCGGGTTGTTTTTATCTGACTGTATAAAAACAACTAACTGTTTTACTGTAAATATGTCAACATAACTATCTTCTTGAGTCAGTATTGTAATAAATGATTAAGTACGGAAGCCATATTAATAGTGAAAACACACATGACTAATGTTTCCAATCTGCCTCTTTTGTTTCAAAATAAAAGCATGAACAGAATACACTATAAACAAAGCAGGATTTTAATGGAAAGATTTCTCTAAAAAGTGAACAGATTTTAGTGCTGTGAATATTTCTGTTCTTTGTGTGTTGAGTCAAGTTCTGACATCAGGAGAAAACAGCCACAGACAACCTGGTCAGGTGTGACGTCCTGCAGGGGGCACAAAGCAGATTTTAGTGGCGTCTCGATTGCATACAAAGCCAATGAAAAGATGTGAGTAGATGCAAACGTGCCAATTGAAGCAAAGATGCATCCACACAAACTGAAAATCTTTCAGGCTCTGTGACAAATCAGTTTAAAAAACAAGGAGGGAAACTGAAAGGAAGTGGAGTCTGTGTGCATGTTGCTAATGTCTGTTCAGTGGGTGTTTTGTCTGCTTGTAGCGAATGAACACAGGCAGCTCACACACACCCACACACACAGCAGATACTGGGAAACAAAGTCAGGCCAAAATTCACATTGCGTTGTGGATGCTACAGAGCACCCGACGTCCTGAAAGCTAACATGCAACTAGTGCTGTTATTATTGTATATGATCATATATATGAAGTCCTGTTTTAGGACGTTGGGGCTCCGTAGACTGCATCTGCAGAACCACGCATACAATCTTCTCACCGGTAACCAGGCGTTGGAGCTGATACACATTTCCTTTTTGTGTTTCTGTTCCAGGTGTCTCACAACATATTCCGGACCCTTCCGCCCAGCGACAGTAACGAGTTTGACCCAGAGGAAGACGAGCCCACGCTCGAGGCCTCCTGGCCACACTTACAGGTAAACACTGCCGCAAAGAAAGTGGGTGTATTAGGGCTGCACCATATGAGGAAAACATTGACGATATTGGAGGGAAGGATAATTTTTGTATGATAATCTCGTTTTCATTGAAAAATATTAGAATGAATAAAATTTCCGTGATTATAGTGTGACTTCTGCGAGGATCTGTACCAAACAGTACCATATATATGTATATATGTGTGTGTATGTATATATATATATATATATATATATATATATAT